>NC_142517.1:163882500-164045000 GCF_057876585.1 Rhinolophus sinicus | reverse complement strand
AACTTCGCAAAAGAAAGTGAATGAATAAATACTTCATAACTGCTGGTGGAGCAGACTGGGTCCTGTAATGAAGAAAAGATTTATGTCACCTTATTTCAGCCCAAATAGCAGCAGCCTCGGCTTGTCTCAGCCCAGTGCTTCTATTTAAATGTTACTTTCATATATTATGTGGCATTAATTTAACTATAGCTCATTAAGGCAGAATGAAATGGTTAAATTAACTTATCAACCCATAATGATGATGAATGAGGTATTAATTCAGATACAAGCTGGGCAATTTGCAAGTTTACGCATTCTGATGGTTCTCAAATAACATTTTGAATAGCGGGTCAGCGCCTCAATCAATTACATAAGCATGTAAAGTCGGTCTCTCGGAAAAAAATCCTTTTTCATGCATATGCATTAAAACATGTTCGCAATTATCCTCGGAAATTGCCTTCATTGGATTAAGCAGCAGCTTTGGACGCGGGTTCTGATCTTCCCTGGGCTTTTATTAAAGCTCTGAGCAGCTTTGGCAATAACAGAGCGGATGGGCTGTTTGTTTAAAGAGTGTTTACCAAAGAAAGGTGCCGGCGGGGCGCGCCGGTTGATAAACACGGGCCCATTTCCTTGGGAGAAGTTGCTAGGAATCGCCTGCCCGCCCAGCGGCTGGGGAGAGAGACCTGTCAGCCGAGACACCAGCCCCGGCTGGGACTCAGGCTTTCGCGGCCGGCAATTGATCGCGGTCTCGAAGCCCGCCTTGGGCGCAGGCTGTGTGTGCCATGGGAACACCTTGCCCAGCGTGGGCCAGCGTTGCCCCTTTTGGGGATGCGGGCGGAGGCCGGATGGGTAAACCTGGCATCCCCTGCGACCCTGATTCTTCCAAGCCAGACCAGGAGACGACTTATGCGGGCTGCAGGCTGGGGAATTTAAAGAGCCTTTTGGTAGGAGCTGAGTCACAGAGGCGGTGACTGCCTTGTTTCCGCCCTCATACCAAGATTATGGGCAAAGCTCTGTAGGCCTCCTGCTAGGTTTGGCAGCTTGGGGTGTGGGGGGAGTAAGAGGGCAGCTAGCCAATGTTCACCCTGGAGTGGAAGCTTCGGGAGGGCAGGGCTAGGACCCAGATTTCTAAGATAAGTCCCAATCTCCCTCCCTCACCCGATGTAAGCATCACCGATTTGCCCACCCTGATCGCGGGGCCTGACAAGTTCTCTGACAACAAGACCAGAGATGCTGGGCAGGAGGCTTTGCCAGGAGGCATGAGAGATTCAAACGGGGGTCGCACTGCGACCTCGTTACATTATATTCTCCACCGCAGCCCCTCACTTAAAAATAATCTTGGGCAGTTACATCTTGGGCAGTTCACATTTAAACGCTTTCCTTTTGTCAGGTACTGTCAAAAGTATTTTGCACATATCAACTCATTTAACTCTCAGCTTCTACCATTATCTCCATAATACTGAGGGGATAAACTGGGCTGTGTGATGAACACTTTTTCTAAGAGGCGGATGGGAGTTCAATCTCGCGCTGAGTTCGTGTTCTCAGCCACTTGGCTAAGCTACCCCAGAAGGCTTGTGCGGTGACAAGGGCGGCTACGTAGTAGGGAGCTGTTCTCCATATGGGGGCACCCATGGGGGTAGATCTGCATTGGTATTAAACAAATAGGAAGGCCCCTCGCCCTCTTGAGCCGGCAGAAAGTGGGGGCTCAAGAGATCGCAGCCGGGCTGCAGAGGCGGTCTGGGGTGAAGTGGCCAACCTCCCACCACTCACCACCCTATCTTTGTCCCCCCCCTGCCCCCCCCCCCCCCGGCTTTGCGCTGGCCAGCTTGGTGCAGGGCTGCCGGGATCGCCGCTTTGAACCCGCGAACTTTTGCCCTGGCGTTGCGCTCCACTCCGGGACTGCATCTGGGTGATACCCAACCCATCCCCGGGGTGCAGAATGGGGAGGGCAGGAGGACCAGGCGAGAGGGCATTAGGCGTTTCTGCGAGGACAACGCGGGGGCAGGCAGCTCGGGTCCGCGTGGGGCAAGGACAAGGTCTCCAAAGCCGCCGCAGGGGGACGCACGGCTGGCTCTCGGTCTTCCCCGCCCTCCCCAGGGCTGGGGACTGAGCCACTGGAGGAGGAGCCAGGAGTTACTCGCTGCCGCCGGTGCGAACCTGGTGATGCGTGTTCCCTGCGGCTTCCAAAAGGGCTCGACTGAGGAAATAAGCCAAGAGACGGGAATGAGGGGGGAAAGCTTAAAGGCTGCAATCTCCACAACTATTTGCACTTGGCCTTTCCCTCCCCCCTCCTTCCCATTCCTCCAAAGCTTCTCAACCCCGCTGACTGTCCAGGTCACCCCGGGGCGGGGTTGGTTCTTTGGAAAGGTTGATCACCACCACTATGGTGCGTGGGCCCAGGAGTGGTGAGGGACAGGCCACCTCTAAATGTGTCGCGGACAGAGCTCTGTTGGCCCAACTGCAGAAGGCTCCCAGGGGCGTGTGAAGTGATAAACCAGGAAGGCGCTCAGCCGAGCTCCGAGCCCCGCCTGCTGCCTCTCTGACCAACAGGCCGTCCTGAGAGAGGCCACGTGGAAGTGAGGTCCAGAGAGCCATTCAGGAATGCCCTATCAGCTTCTCCGCCCCACCCCCACTCCTATCCACCCTTGGGATCACCTCCTTGGCAGCCTTCCTTGATTTCTCCTCCCTCCCCTTCAGAAACTCCTGTATTCTCTTTGCATCGGCTAACACATGGGTGGCCAGAGAGGGCAAGCCTAGGGTTTTAGCTGTGGAATCTCTAGAGCCCAGCGCAGAATAGAGGTTCAATAAATGTTTGTTGACTGAACTAATAAATAAACGAAGGGGACAGAGGAGAGGCCAAAGGTTCCTGAAGCACCCACGGCTGCTGATGGAATGGCGAGTGGAGACAGGGTCAGCAAAACGGCAGAGGTTCAATTCTGGGGGAGGAAAGCCCCTGCCAGGAAACGCCAGCCTTAACGGCCCTTCTTAATCAGAAGGGGAGGGGTGGAGAGGTTCCCAGGAACAGAGTCTTGCACTCAGGGCTGATTGGACCTGGTTCTGGGCTGGGGTTCTGTTCTGTGCAGGGGCGGGAGGGAGTATGGAAGGAAATGGAGTTCTCTCCTGGGCCAGATTGTCTCCAAATACATGGTCCAGAGCCCAGAACTCTCTGCAGCCTCAGATTCACCAAGATACAACCCTTTCCCCATTTCGATGCAAAATAAATGGCCTGGAGATTGCACAGTTTGGGCTGTCCCACAAGGCCTCTAGAGGAGAGAAAATGGGATTGAAGGAACAGAGGGCTGAGGTTTCTTAGGAATTTGACCAGATCTCAAAGCAGAGAAAAGAGCTCCAGGCAGGTAGAGCTGAGGAATCTGGGTTAAGAGAGGCCCCCAGGATTGTGACAGAATAGTGCCTGTGACAAATTGATGATGGAGGCAGCCCTGAGATTGAGGCCCATGAGGACAGCATCAGACTCAGAAGTGGTAAGGCCCAAGGTAGGTAGGTCCAGGACTCAGGGATAAGGCCAGAGGAAGCTGCAGTCTGAAGATGCAGCCTCAGGCAGTGGGCTCCAGGTCTTGTGGGGAATATGAGGAATAGCTGGTGGCTGGAGGCAGGTACACAGGGCCTTGTCACCTGCAAACCTTCAGACTTAAGAGTCGTGTGGGGAACTCTTGCAGACCCACATTCTAACTGGCCTCTCCTCCCACTGCCACTACTCACCCAATGTATGAAGCTGTATAGCCTTCGGGTTTGAATCTCCCCTTTGATGCACACAGGTGGTGTGACCACAGGCAGGTTGCTTGTCCTTTTTGTGCCTCAATTTCCTCACCCATAAAGCAGGGATAGTCCTACTGTAATGGACAGTTGGGAAGATTGAGTTAATATGTGTAAAGCTCACACTAGGGCCTGTCATAGAATAAGTTCTGCATGTTAATCATTCCAATTAATAGGAAGGAGCAGCAAATCTGCAGACCCAGCCTTGCCCCTAACTTAGCCCCACTCTTCCCTCCCTCAATGCCCACTGTTCTCAGCACCACCAATGCCAAGGCCAGTCCACTAAATGCTCCCCCCACCCCAGCCTCTTTTGGTTCAGGCCTGAGATTGAGGGAGGATCACCTATTTGTTCCCATGCCTGGGAGAAGTCAGGCAGAGGCACTAAGCGCAGACTGCCCTGTTTCTGGAAAAGCAGAAAGGAAGGAAAATATCTTATCCTGAGCATTCACTACATCCCTGGCACCATGCTAAGCTGAGGAAACCAAAGGGAAAATAACAGGAAAAAGTAACTCTTTTACTTCATTTAATCTTTACCAGCATCTTAAGAGTTGCCCACGTACATTCTGCATTATCATTCCTATTTTACAGCTGAGAAACAGAAGCTGAGAGTGGTTAAGCAGCTTGCTCAAGGTTACACAACTAAAACATCTAGAGCCAAGATTAGAATCCAGATGAGATGAGTCTGTCCCTACACTCCAGATCCCCAGTGGAATCCTGCCTCCATTGCTCTGCCCCTCCAGCAGGGTCCGTGGAAATCCTCCAGACATTTTGTTAGGGGGATGACCTGAGAGAACGGAAGGATTGGAGACTGTGGGTCCTAAAGGACACATTTTGCCTCCCTTATCAACACTATCCCCACCCCATCTTCTAAAATTAAAGCATTGGGATGTCAGGCTCTCCCTGGCTGGAGCTCAGGAAATTGATATATTAACCTCTCTGCATCTCAGTTTTCTCATCTGAAAAATGGGTTTAGTAATATAACTTGTTTCCTTGAGTTATTGAGAGGCTTGTTCAAGAAAATAAAGCCTTTTAAAATTTGCTTGGCACATAGTCAGCGGTCAGTAAATCACAGCTATTGTAGTTATTGTTCCTCTCATCTCTGGGTATGGCGGGCAGGAGAAACCCACTGGGCTGGAGATCCGGTTTGTGCACTCTAAAGTGTGTGCGCCCCTCACGTCTGTTCGGGGTCTGAGCCTCGGTTGCCTCTTGAAATTTACGGGCAGGATTGGGACTGACTTGGTGACCGCACAGGGCAGGTCTCGGGTGCGCGGACCCAGCCAGCTACAGCGGCTTAGGGCTGTTGCCAACCGCCGCCCATCAAACTGCCAACGGAGTGACGACGTCCTTAAAGCACGGTGGTCGGAGATGTCGGGGTAGGGCGGGCCCAGGCTGGGAACAGCCGTTTGCCATCCAACTCCGGAAGCATCCTGTGCGACCGGTGGAAGCGGACCCTTGATGGCTTAGCCGTGGGGACGCACAACCTGAGCAATCGATGGGGACCGGTGTGACATGGGCAGGGTTCCAGGTGAGGCAGAGCGGCTGAGTTAGGGGATTGGGGCCACCGGCTGTGCCAGACAAGTGCAGGCTTGAGCTTCTGGAATCTTCTGTTCAAACCTTAGTTTCCCCGCAATAGAAAAAGGACCTCTCTGTCTCGGGAGACTTGATAGCTTGCAATCAGACTTGCTCCTGGTTGGTCTTACCCAGGTCCTACCTGTAAGTGTCTTCTTAGGTCGTTGGCTCTTATTGTGGAGTTAGAACCCAGAAGAAATCTGTGCACTGGAAACTAATACTTTGTAAGCTGAAAAGTGGCGGACCTCACTTTTTGTCTGGGACTTCCCCTTTGGTGGGTTACCAGCCCCATTTCTGACCTCTCCCTTCCGCTTGCTGCGCAAACTTGAGTATTCCCCTGAGCAAAGTGGCCCGCGCGGTTTCTGGGGGCTAGAGGAGAGGGGCAGCTGGCGGGTGGGGAAGGGGCAGAAGCCCAGACTGTCAGGGATTTGGCTCTAAAAGGGGTGAGGGGCCCTGATGAACGCCCTCCCTTCCCAGACTGGTACGCGGGTCAGGATGCGGCAGCCGGGTCCCACCGCGAGGGGCTCACATTACCGCGGGGCCAGCTGCCGGGTCAGGAGCCTGGAACGCGCAGAGCCCTGTCCAGGTGCCTCTACTCTCCTCCGGCGGCCGAGCCTGGCCGGGAAACCGGACAAAACCGCGGGCCGACCGCTGGTGCCGCTGACGCGGGGAAGGGCCGCTTCTGCTGGCTCCCACCGGCTTCCAGACTCGCGGCACCCGCGAAAATCACCGAGGCCTTCTCGTCTCTCGCACGACTCTGTCCCTAGGCCTTCGATTCGATAGGGCCAGAGGATTTCTTTTTAAGAGAAAGGAAAGAACATAAACTTTAGTTTTTGACCCAACATCGTCCATCTTTCTCTCTCAGCCCTGTCATCATCAGTGACTGCGTTGAGATCCTTGTACCAAGTCCAGGCCAACACGAAGGAGCGCTCTAGGGAAACAGCATGGGCTTGAGCGCGACCCGGGGGGACCTCTTGGCGGATTCTGCGGCCCCCACTTCTACCCGAGTCATTTATTTGCTGTGAGATCTTGGGCAATTTACTTAACCTTCCTTAGTGTCCTTCTCTGTATAATGTGGGTAAATAACAGTCCTACCTCAATGAAGGGTCATAAGGATTTCAACGAGTTATTTTCATGTCACACAGAAAGCAGTGCCTTGCTTATAGGAGACACTCTATAAATGTCATTTCCCTTTGTGCACACAGCAGGGCAAACCTAAGATTTTCTCTCTCCTACCCTAACCGGCAGGCAGGATAAGACCCACTGGACTCAGGATCTAGGATAAGAGGCATTGCAGAGGAGTGGGTAAGTCAAAGGTAGACCAGGGAATTTAAAAATGTCAGACAGGCTTTGGCTGGAAAGATTTGAGAAAAATTCTTGTGTGTTTCCATTGCCTAAGGTCCCACATTCATACACTTCTTCTTCGTTTTAAATTTTTATTGGGAAATATTGTGTTTTTCCAGGACCCATCAGCTCCAAGTCAAGTCGTTGTTTTCAATCTAGTTGCAGAGGGCGCAGCTCACTGGCCCATGTGGGAATCAAACCGGCAACCTTGGTGTTACGAGCACCGCGTTCTAACCAACTGAGCCAAACAGCTGTCCCTACATTTCTGCTCCCTGCTCGGTGTGAACCATTTAAAAAAAATTAACCACTCAGATGGCAACACTAACCACTCCCACCTTCCAGAAACCCATTTCAAAGGGCAGAGAAAAGCAATGAACAAATTTCTCTTTGCATATGGCTCAGGGAAAATAGTGTGGGCTTAGAATGATCTATCTTCTGGTCTCTGTCACAGTATAAGGTCATATCCACTAAACTCTGATCTTTAATTTCTTCATCTGTAAAATGGGGACAATGATAATAATGCCTTCTTAAAAGGATCGTTGTGAAAGTTAAAGGAAATAATATATGTTGAAGTGCTTCGAACTGACAACACAGGAGGACAGAGTCAGCAATTCACTAAAAACAGTAACAACAACAATAAAACCCAAATGAAACCTAAGTAAAGAGTAGAAACCCCAAAGGACAGACATTTCCAGCACAGAATGCTTAGAGCTTATTTTCATTCAGGGTGACAGGTCAATAGAAGGAAAGCTACAGTCCAGACATGCAGCCTAGCATAAGTTTCAGGGGAGGGGTTCAGGGCACTCAGTTATGAGAAGGGTCAACCCTGCCCAGTTTGCCACTTTAAAACTTAAAACATCTCTCCATCAAGCCTGGGGATGTTTTCTTATAAATACATCTCAGTTTCTCCAGTATCCATACAGGAAATTGTCACCCATTAGAGGGCTGCAGACAGAACATGGTCAAAGCACAATGTAACTGCAGAATTACTTCAAATATGCTTAAGTGCACTTTTAAAATTAGGAGAAAACCAGAATTATTTTTTCTCATGCTGTCAACTATAGAAGTGAATATTTGCATAGCTTCTCATTTTAATATTTCGTTGCCCCACACGTATGTCCATCTATTTTGCATATGTTGTGCAAATATCCATTTGGTTTTTCATTTTGTGTGAAGATTTTTAAAAAAACGTATATATACAGTTTAATCCAGTTTGGTAAATAATAAAAAATATAAAGTATGATCCCATTTTATGTAAAACATAAGAAAAAAATTGGAAGCATATGCCAACGCATTTGCTGAATATAATTTCTGGAAATATACATATATATATTTTTAAATTGGGGAATATTGGGGAACAGTGTGTTTCTCCAGGGCCCATCAGCTCCAAGTCGTTGTCCTTCAATCCAGTTGTGGAGGGCGCAGCTCAGCTCCAAGTCCAGTTGCCGTTTAATTGAACTGGCAACCTTATTGTTGAGTACCCGTGGTCTAACGAACTGAGCTACCTGGCCACCCCTCCCCATAATATTTTTATTTTCTCTCAATTTTGCATGTTTTCTACATGATTTTTTCTTTTTCTTTATTTATTTTTAAGATTTTATTAAAATATAGCTCTCATACAATATTATATTAGATTCAGAGATACACAATAGTTATTCAACATTTATATACCTAAAGAAGTGATCACATGATAAGTCCAGCAACCACCTGACACTGTACTATGCTATCACAGTATCGGCTATATTCTCCATGTTGTACATTACATCCCCATGACTTATTTCTTTTATACCTGTAAATCTGAATCTCTTGTTGCCCTCCACCTTCCACCCCCTTTTAATTTTTAAGTTACTGTCGACTTTCAATATTATTTTATATTAATTACAGGTGTACAGCCTAGTAGTTAGACATTTATGTAATTTAGGAAGCAATTCCCCTGACTAGTACCCACTTGGCACAATACGTAGTTATTGACCATATTATTGACTATATTCTCTATGCTTTACATTCCTGTGACTATTTTGTAACTATCAATTTGTACTTCTTAATGCCTTCACCTTTTTCACTCTGTCCCCCATTCCTCCTCCCATCTATCACCCCAATAAATCTAGTACCATCATACATAGTTATTACAATACTATTGACTATATTCCTTATGTTATATCCTATATTCCCATGACTATTTTGTCACAACCAATTTTTACTTCTTAATTCCTTCTCCTTTTCACCCATTTCTAACCCCCTCTCGAAATGTTCTCTGTATCTATGAGTTTGTTTCTGTTTTGTTTATTTATTTTGTCCTTTAGACTGATTCCACATATAAGCAAAATCACATTGCATCTGTCTTTCACTGTCTGACATACTTCACTCAGCACAATAACCTCCAGGCCCATCCATACCGCCACAGATGGTGAGAACCCATCCATTCCCGTCCATGGCCGAGCAATATTCCATTGTATATATGCACCACCTCCTCTTTATCCATTCGTCTATTGACGGACACCCAGGCTGCCTGTACATTGTGGCCATGTAAACAGTGCTGCAATGAACATATGGATGCACATGTCCCCTCAAAGTAGCATTTGGATTTCTTCAGATAATTACCCAGAAGTGGGATTACTGAGTTATTTTTGTTATAGACTTTGTTTTGAAGTCTGTTTTGTCTGGTATAAGTATTGTTACCACAGCTTTTTTTTTTTCCACTTCCATTTTCATGAACTATCTTTTTCCCATCTCTTTGCTTTCTGTCTGTGTGTGTCTTTTGATCTGAAGTAAGTCTCTTGTAGGCAGCATATGTAAGGGTCTTGTTTTCTTATATATTCAGTCACCCTATCTTTTGATTGGCGCATTTAATCCATTTACATTTTTTAATTAAAGTTTATTGGGGTGACAATTGTTAGTAAAGTTAACCCATTTACATTTAAAATAATTATTGATAGATATGTAGTTATTGTCATTTTATTATTCATAATTTTGATTTTTTTTCTTTTTGTCTTAAAAAAGTCCCTCTAACATTCCTAGTAATACTGGTTTGGTGGTGATGAACTCCTTTAGCTTTGTCTTGTCTGGGAAGCTCTTTACTGTGTTTCCCTGAAAATAAGACGTAGTAGGGCAATGCATCTTTGGGAGCAAAAATTAATATAAGACCCCATCTTATTTTACTATAAGACCAGGTATAATATAATATAATATAATATAATATAATATAATATAATACCGGGTCTTATATTAATTTTTGCTGCAAAAGACACATTAGAGCTAATTGTCTGGCTAGGTTTTATTTTTGGGGAAACAGGGTATCTGTCCTTTAATTCGAAATTATAGCTTTGCTGGGTAGAGTAATCTTGGTTGTAGGTCCTTGCTTTTAGTCACTTTGACTGTTTCATACCAATCCCTTCTGGCCTGCAAAGTTTCTCAGTTGATAGTCTTATGGGAGCTCCCTTGTATGTAACTAATTGCTTTTCTCTTGCTGCTTTGAAGATTCTCTCTTTGTCTTTAACCTTTGGCATTTTAATTAGGATATGTCTTGGTGTGGGCCTCTTTGTGTTCATCTTGTTGGGGACTCTCTGAGCTTCCTGGGCTTGTAGGTCTATTTCCTTTGTCAGGTTAGGGAAGTTTTGTTATTAGTTCTTCAAATAGGTTTTCAATTACTTGCTTTCTCTCTTCTCCTTCTGGTACCCCTATAATGCGAATGTTGGTATGCTTGATGTTGTCTGAGAAGCCCCTTAAACTCTCCTAATTTTTTTGGATTCTTTTTTCTTTTTGCTCTTCTGATTGGGTGTTTTCTGCTACCTTATCTTCTAAATTGTGGACTCAATCCTCAGATTCATCTAATCTACTGTTGATTCCTTCTAATGTATTCTTTATTTCAGTTATTATAGTCTTTATTTCTGACTAGTTCTTTTCTATGTTTCCTATCTCTTTGTTGAAGTTCTCCCTGAGATCACTGAGCATCCTTATAACCAGTGTTTGGCACTCTGCATCTGGTAGATTGCTTGTCTCCATTTTGTTTAGTTCTTTTTCTGGAGCTTTGTTCTGTTCTTTTATTTGGGAAACGTTTCTTTGTCTCCCCATTTTGGCTGCCTCTCTGTGTTTGTTTTTATGTAGGGCTGTTATGCCACCTGGTCTTAATAGAGTGGCTTTATGTAGTAAGTGCCTGGTGAGACCCAGTGGTGCAGTCTCCCTGGTCACCAGAGCTGGGTGCTCCAGGTGTGTCCCTTGTATGCATTGTGTGTTTCCTCCTGTTGTAGTTGAGACTTGATTGCTGTTTGCACATCAATGGGAGGGATTGACCCTCATGATGATTGGTTATGAGGACTGGCTGTGACTACAGTGGAGGAGCTGTTGTGCAGGCGCTGACCCTGTAGAGCAGGATTTGCTTTAGCAGGGCTCTGGTGCCTGCCTAGTCTGCCCTTTGGGTGTGTCATCCTTGGAGATGGTTGGGTGATGTTCTAGCCCAGTCTGAAGTTGGCCACTAGGCATGCCAGCCCTGGGGCCTCCTGGGAAGGGCCCACTGTGGACCAAGTTCAGCCATAGTCTGTGCCCTGCTTGGGGCCATCTGGCATAAGCCACAAAGCAATCCAGAGATAGCTGCCACCTGTGCTGTGCTTGGACATACCTTGAGAGACCAAGCCACAAACTAAGGCTGGCTGTCACTATTGCTGGGCTTGGGGCTGCTCAGCCAGAGGTATGGGACATGCCAAAGCCAGATACTTCTTGTGTGGGTTTTGTGAACCTTTGAGAAATTTTAGGAAAGTCCATAGCATGAGCCAAGGCAGGCTATTTATATGGAAAAGCCACTGGCAGAGGCTTGGGTGTGCCTGAAAGTTGGGTGGGGCATGGTCTCAGGGAATGACTAGGGCAGGGTTGATGAAAGGTGATAGCCAATCAGATATGGCGTCTGGCTACGTCTACATGCAGGGACGGGGAGGGCTCAGCAAATAAATGGTTTCAGCCACAGTTCCTCTGTCCGGGAGAAAGCTCCCCACCAGCCCCACCCAGTCCACAACCGGAAGCTAGACAACTTGGTTTCTTCTTGTATGTCCCTGGCACCTTTGGAGCTGCTGCCACAGCGCTGGAGCTCAGAGCAAGTGAGTCTGTCAATGAGTAAGTCTAAGCACGGTCCCTATAAGAGGAAAGCTTGGGAGTGCAGCCTCCCTCCATCTCACTCAAACACAATTTCTGCTGGCTTTCACAGCCAGAAGTTATGGGGACTTCTCTCCCTGATGCTGAAACCATGGGCGGGGAGGGACTGGGATCCCTCATTCCTCTGAAGCTGAGATATCCCTCTACATTTTTAATGGTCACACGCAGGAGTGGGACCAGCCTGTTCTGTGTCTCTGCTCCTCCTGCCTGTCTTGAGGTTGCTTCTTCTGTATGTTCGTAGTTGTAGGTCTTTGGTTTAGTTAGATTTCAGGCGATTCTCAGTGATGGTTAGGGTGGGGACAGAGTCCCAGAGAGCAGTTTCCAGGCTCTTAGCCTCATGTGGAAAGGTGCTGGCTCGGGTAGTAGATGGCTATTAGCTGTGCCTAGTTGGCCATCAGCTGTAACCAGTTAACCATTAGCCACTAATATAACTGCCGTGGCTATGCTAGCAACCGTGGATTGCAGTTAGAATGGTGGATTGCAGTTAGCACGGTGGATTACAGTTAGCAAGTGAGATTGGTTGGCAGAGAAGCAGACGGCAGGTTGTGGGTCATGTGGCTCCTGTTTCCTGTGTCTCCAACCCAGCCGCCAGCAAGAATATAGTCGTATGAACCGCCCCCATCCATGGCTCTGTTGGTGTTCCTTTTTGGCCTCACCACATCCTGCGTTCTTGTGCAGGGAGTGGGAGCTGAGACCCCGCATGACAGTTGTTCTATAGTTTAGTTGTAATCAATGTGGTCCTGAGAGGACCATAGCATTTACCTACTCCACCATCTTGACTGGAAAATCTGTTTGAGGCTTTTTTAAGTCAGTCAAATCATTGAACTTTTTTTGTTTATAGTTTCCATTCAAAATCAGAGATAACAAAGTTTTCCCCTCTTTGTTCTTGACACACACAAAGAAATCCCAACCTGTCCAACAAAATAGAATATATCACCTCTATTTAATTTTGTAAAAATCTATTCAGTTATTCTTTGGGTTGTGCTTTCCCTCTTCTTAAAAATATGAACCATTCAATTATATTAGCCATATGGCTTGATCGTAACAGTTCATTTCCATTTCATAATTTAATTGTTTGTATTCACCCTGACAATTTATTAGTCAAGGTGTTTAGGAAAGTTCTCTCTAGTTCTATTTCTTTTCAATAATGATTGAAATAACCATATAAACTCAAAGCAATTAAATTGTTAGTTTTCATGGTTTTAGATTCTGTGGCTCCTCAGCATTAAGTATCTGCAAGGAGAATCTTACACTTGCTCTGTAGTCCTGGAATTCACAACATGGACTATCCAGAGCATCTTTGTTTTCTTTGCTAGACACAGGCTTTCAACAATAAGAATCTGATGTAATGGCTCAAAGGGCTACTCAGTTATGTTGGACATGAGTGCCGGCTGGAAAGGCTGTGCAGTCACACATTACTGCAAACAAACATGTCATCCTTCAGTGATCTTAATGTTTTGTCCATTAAATGTACTCCCTCATGTAAATGGCAGTGTGTTTAACTGGTAAGCAGATGTTCCCCACTATCCTGTCGGAATTAGAAAGTTGAGGTTATGGTTTGCTAAAGCCCATGAGTATTTTCCAGAGTCATTTCTGTTTTTGCCCCCAACCATCTGAGTTTTTGTTCTATTGTGGCCTTACTCTTGGCTTAGGGAATGAATGCTTCTGACACACCTTGTGGGCCTCTACAAATATTCACATACGATACGTAAAAAATGTAGAACATAACACTAAAACATGCCATATTTAAGGTAATTTGGCCTTAATGCAGTCTGACTTTGATTGAGGGTATGGTATTAATAAACTCCTCTGTATATCTCTTAGTTTAAAATACAAGAAACTCACGATGTCAGCTTGTCTTTTAGAAGATGGGATTTAAATGCCAGATGGATAGCTGGCCTATTATTAGTCTAAAAAGTTTGACTTTAAGTCAGCTGAGGAAATGTGAAATTTTTTTGAAAGCTAGCCTACCCTCAACTAGAATTAAAAAAAAAAGTTCACGTTAAGGTCATACATTTCCTTATAGTTATTATCATCTATTATTGATTATATTTTCTGATAAAGACGTCCCATTCAGGTATGCTACATTTAAAATACTTGTTAAGAGCCTGAGTACATTTTGCGGATCCTAGCATCAGTAGAAGTGTTTATCTTGTGGTCCTTTTATCATTATTGCCTGGTTATTGGACCACAGATGGGTGAATAAGCTTAGCATTAGGCCTCTGCTCTCAGAACAATGAACTCACTGCTACTTTATCAAGAGAACTAAGACCCCTCCCCCAAAGGTCTGCTCTATGTGGTACGATAATAATAAGTAATCCAATAATTAATTTGAGAGTGGCTAACAGTGCCTTGCAATAGGAGGTGCTCAATAATGATTTATAGATAGATATCATAGATCTTTTATTTTTCCATATTATTATTATTTCTTTAATAAACATCACTGAAATATAACATTGATAAAGAAAACTTACCTGTTTGTTGTTTGACATTTAGGTTGTATCTGGTATTTGGCTATTTTGAATAATGCTGCTATTAACATTTTTGTATATGTATTTTGGTACATATATGTGTGCTTTTCTTGTGGGTATAATACCTAGGATAGGAACTGCTGGGTTATCTTAGGGTTATCATGTATTATTATTGATTTTATTTCCCAATAAGGATTATATAATAATTTCCAATGACATCCCATCTAACTCAGAATAAAAATTAATGGTCTTACAATTATTTAGCCCTCAACAATTTGGTCCTGATATGGCTCTCTTTCTTGCTGCCTCCACTGTAGCTGTAGTAACCTCCATACTATTCTTAGAACCTACTAGGCCTGTTACCCCCTTAGGGCCTTTGCCCTTGCCACTTCTCTCTGCCTGGTAGCTGCACCACCAAATATTTGGAAGGTCCCTCCCTCATCTCTTTCACCTGACTTAAGTCGAGTGACTTGAAATGTCACTTTAAATGTCAAATGACATTTATTTTTATTAAAAAAATTTTTTTAATTGGGGAATATTGGACAACAGTGTGTTTTTCCAGGACCCATCAGCTCCGAGTCTAGTCATTGTTTTCAATCTAGTTGTGACCTTGGTGTTATGAGCACTGAGCTCTAACCAACTGAGCCAACAGGCCACTGCGTCAGATGACATTTAAATGTCATCTTCTCAGTAAGGCCTTCCCTGACCAGTCAATTAAAGCTGTAACCCCTTCCTATTACCCCATTACACTCCCTATTATCTTTATTTACTTTATGTTTTTCCATTGCACTGACTGGTATCTGACATGCTATATGTTTTTATTTGTTTGTTTTTGGTCTCCCACAAGGATGTAAAATCCATGAAGGCAGGGATTTTCGTTTGTGTGGTTCCCCACCACCCCTGCAATATCCACTGGTATATCAACAATGTGCAAGTCCTAGAACAGTGCCTGACAAATCAATAGATGCTCAATAAATAGTTATTGAATGAATAAATCAAGGGATGAGAAGATGAGGTCACGCTGGTGAAAGCAGAAAACTGCGGTAAAAGAACCAGGAGACCTGGCTATTGGTTCCTGCTGTGCCTCTAATTGACTTTGTGACCTTGGGCAAGTCACTGTCAGCTCCCTTGTTTGTCAAATGGGGATAATAAAACCTGTCTCTATTCAGGAATATCATGTGGATCAAGTGAGATAATGTGGGCAAAAATGCTTTCCAAAGTTTAAAGTCTTTATCAAAATAGATATTCCCACCTGGCACATAAGAAGCCCCCAGGAAAAATGAGTTAAAAATGATAAAACAAATAAGCAATGTCCAGGGAGAACCACAGCTTTCTTTTCTGAAAACTCTTGTGTCTTATGAAAGTTAATGCATGTCATGTTTCAACTGCCTCTTATTCATGTATTTACTGGATGTGTTTTTCTTCTTAGTAGAGACTGGAGGTTGAAGACTCCAGCACGCATCTGAGGTCTCAAACCTCCATTCATGGGTAGGCTGGGAGTCCTAAAGAAAATCCAAGTTCAGCTCAAATGATGAGAGTAGTAATAAGTGTGCACATTTTTGAGTGCTACCATAGGCCAGTCAAATGGTACTTTGCATGTATTAGCTCATTTCTCATCATAACATCTCTTTGAGGTACTGTTACTACTCTCTGTTACTACCCCACTCTTTGAGGTGGGGAAAATGAAGCAGGAAGAGGTTAAAATAACTTCACCAAGCTTGTCAGGTTAGGGCCAGGATTTGAACCCAAGTGCTAGGTTCAGGGCTCTGGTAAATAAGTAGTGTGCTATGCTGCCCAAGTTGCCTTCTTGGTGGCCCTGAGGTATTATAGAATAGTACAAGCTAAGTCCATTGCAGAGAACTCTTCTTGCTGACAAGCTTACACAAGAGGCCAGGACAGAGTAGGTGTTCTTTGATGTTGCTGGTAATAGTGATGCTGTTGGGAAGATCTTGCTTCTTCTTAGGACTGCCCTATATTACATAATTACTTAAATTAAAAAAAACAGTCACATATGAAATTGAAAATAAAAACCATTCAAAGCATAGTAAAGCTTTTTAAAGCTGTTTGTCAGTGGACTAAGTACACTTTGATTCACAGAAAGAAATTATCATAAAAAACGATAATAACTGCAATGGATTAAAACACATCAAATATGTTTAAATATGTAATTTTATCATCCTAATGATGCCTCCCAAAACACCAAACGAATTGGTCATTATTGGAGAATGCTAGAGGACTCATTATTTAAAAAAAAGAAATTGGTAAATGAAGGAAAAGAATTAAGAATTTGTTCTGCCTTTCTTATGTGAACTATACCATGGGGTAACCAATTAGTAGATGAATGAAGAAAGTTTCTCTTTGCAGAAGTATTTCAACACACAAATGGAGACAGAATAGCATTGGAATATCACCATTTGCAAACCAAAATGAATTAATGAACTAGACATTAAACACGAACAGTGTTGACATAAAAGAGAGACAGCAGACATTATGTGCTTCCTGATGGAAGAACACAATATGAAGTATGAGGTAGTTTTGCTAAAAAATTTGAACGTGAATATGATTAAGCTCCTAGATCCAAATAAAAATTTACGAACAATACAGATGACAGAGGAATGTGTTAAATAATGCATTAGCAAAATCCAATCTGTTCGGAACTTTAGAGGACAAGTAATCCAGTTTATTTAATAAAACCATTGCAAAGAATAAAATAAAATGAGAAAGAACCTTTGAATTAAAAGATGCTTGTAAGACATATCAACCAATTATAATGTGCATACTTATTTGTTTACTGATTTGAGCAAACTGCACAAAAAATTTATGACATTGAGACAATTGGAAATTTGTATATTGACTGAATATTTAATGATAGTAAGGCATTACTATTTTTAAAATAAATCTAATGGCATTTTAGTTAGGTTTAAAAAGAATCCTTATGTTTTAGAGATACATACAGAAATATCAATGAATGATCTGACATCTGAGATTTGCTTCAAAATAGTATGGGAGGATGATATAGATGGGTATGGAGATAAAAACAGATTGGTCATGAGTTGATAAGTACTGGAGTGATGGGTATATCTAATGTTTTAGTAAATATATGAAATTCTCCATGATAATAGAATGTTCCAAAGTATTAGCAGATACCAAAAAATGAGTTGTGGCTAAAATGTAAAGGCTTGACCACATTTTTATTGGTGAGGATCTGAAGCAATTGGAAATGAAATCATCTACATTGCTGGTGGGAGAGTAATATCATAAAACCACTTTGGAAAACTATTTGGCAGTTCTTTATAAAATGAAACATGTAACTATCCTATGACCCATTTGTAGGTATTTACCCAAGAGAAATGAAAACATATATCTATAAGTAGATTTAAACAAGACTATTTATAGCAGCTTTATTCACAATAGCCAGAAGTGGGAAATAACCCAAATATCTGTTAATAGAAGAATAGATACACAAATGTAGTGTACAATGGAATACTACTTAGCAATACGAAGGAATAAAACTACTGATAAAAGCAACAACATAGCTGAATCTCACAGACATGATGCTAAAAGACATGAGCAAAAGGAGAGAGACACAGAAGAATCTATACTACGCTTTTTCTTTTTTAAGAATTGATCTAACTAATAAAACTAATCAATGGTGATAGAAATCAGAACTGTGTCACCTCTGGGAGGGCCCTTTCACTGAGAAGGGCAGGAGAGATCTTTTTTGGTGTGGTGGTTACATAGGTGTATGTTTGTCAAAATTCATTGACCTGTGCACTTAACGTCTGTACATTTCACTATGTGTAAATTATATCTCTGTTTGAAAATAGCAAATAAAGATGAAATTATGAGTGGTTCAGGCAACCTCTTGCCTTGTGTGAGGCATACAGTCCGATATGTCTATTGTTCTAGCATAGCTGCTAAGACAGCCTCGGTTGGTAAGATCCCTGGGGAGAAGGGTCCTCCATGATTAGATTTTCTGTATTTGGTTCAGGCTCAAATGTTTTCTTTCCTGGACTAATTGGTCAAGTGGGCCCTGAGAAAACAATGATTTAACAGCTTAGTTAAGTTCTAGCTGAAGGTCGAAGGCAAATGTTTTTTTAGCCATCTCTTAGATCAGCAGAAACCAGATAATGTAAGGCATAAACATTAAAGGCATGGAGCTGGAAACAGGAGGCCTGGGAGTTGAGGTGTTTTTTTCTTTCCCAAATGAAGGAACTCTATACCGCACAGTGTCTGGGGCATCTGTCAGATCTAACATTCTGAGATTCTGCATAGCTTTATCTTTCCTACAGAGCCTTCCCTGGAGTGGTCCAGAAAGTCCTAACCTGAATTCAACATCTTTCTCTCTAGACCTCTTCCTCTTCCTGTGTTCTTCTCAGTTTCTCAGCACCACCATCATTCATTCATTCATTCATTCATTCATTCATTCATTCATTCATTCAGCAGATAGTTATTGAGCACATAGGAGGTTCCAGGCACTGCTCCTGGTACTGGTGATGCAGCAGTGAACAAAAGAGACAAAATCTCTGCCCTGAAGAAGCACATATAGTCTAGTGGGGAGAGACAGATGGTAATGGAATGACATAAAATGTTATAGGAGCAATAGAGAAAGACGTAGGGGGGAAGGGGATAGAAAATGCTGGCAAGGATGATGTTCTAGTTTTAATAAAGTGGCCAAGAAATGTCTCACTGGGGAAGTGACACTCTAGGTAGATACCTGGAAGTTGTCCCTGATCCCCACTCTTTGACACCCCCATGACCAACCGTCTTCCAAATTCACCACGTAATATTTCTCAACTTAATTTTCTCCCCTAATTACTGACACCCAGATTCAGGTGTCACCCTAATCACCTCCTCTCTGGATTACTATAACAGTCTCCTAACTACTCCCTGTCTCCTCTCTTGTCTCCCCAAGTTAGTTTTCTACAAAACCATGCCAGAGAGAGTTATCTGACCATGTCATTCTCTTGCTTAAGACTCAACAATGGCTCCCTCCTTCCAACAAGGTAAAGCCCAGATGCCCTAATGAGGGATTTAAGCCTCCTGTGGTCTGGCCCCTGCTGACTTCCAAGTCTCACTCACACCAGCCTTGACATCTCTGTCCCAAAGTAGAATTTCCCCCTCCATACACAATACAACACCAGGATGCTGCTATCTCCCTTTACGTGCCAGTATAAATCTACTTTGTAAAAAATTAATTAATTAATTAGTGTTTTTTATTAGTTTCAGGTGTACAAAGCAACATCATAGTTAGACATTTAAACACCTCATAAAGTGATAACCCCCCCCAAGCTAGTACCCCTCTGACATCTTATACAGCTGTTACAATACCACTGACTAACTTCCCTATGTTGTACTCTACATCCCGTGACTATATATACGTATATATTTAGCTATAGTTGACATTCAATATTATTCTACTTCGGCTCTTCAGGTGTATAGTGCATTGGTCAGGCATCTACACCGTCTATGACATGGTCCCCCTGATAAGTCCAGTGCCATCGGGCACCTTACATGATCTTTACAACATTTTTTATTCTATTCCCCATACTACATTAACTATCAATTTGTATTTCTTAATGCCCTCACCTTTTTCACCCTGCCCCCAACCCCATTCCCATCTGTCACCCTGATAGATCTAGTACCTACCTGGCACCTTACCTAGTTATTACAATGTTATTGACTCTATTCCTTATGCTCTACCCTACATCCCCATGACTACTGTGTAACACCCAGTTTGTTCTTCTTAATCCCTTCCTCTTTCACCTGTCCTTAGCCCCCCGCCCATCTTAAAGAAGTCCCTCTAAGAGTCCTTGTAATACTGGTTTGGTGGTGATGAACTCTTTCAGATTTTTCTTGTCTGGGAAGCTCCTTATATGTCCTTCAATTCTAAATGACAACCTTGCTGGGAAAAGCAATCTTGGTTATATGTTGTTGCTTTTCATCACTTGGAATATTTCTTGCCACTCCCTTCTTGCCTGCAAAGTTTCTGTTGAGAAATCAGCTGACAGTCTTATGGGGGCTCCCTTGTAGGTAACTAACTGCTTTTCTCTTGCTTCTTTTAAGATTTTCTCTTTGTATTTAATCTTTGGCATTTTAATTATGATGTTATGTCTTGGTCTGGGCCCCTTTGGGTTTATCTTGTTTGGGACTCTCTGTGCTTCCTGGGCTTGTATGTCCATTTCCTTCACCAGGTTAGGGAAGTTTTCTGTCATTATTTCTTCAAATAGATTTTCAGTTCCTTGCTCTCTCTTCTCCTTCTGGTACCCCTATAATGCAAATGTTGGTAACTTCATATTGTCCTGAAGGCCCCTTAAACTTTCCTCAAGTTTTTGGATTCTTTTTTCTTTTTGCTGATCTGGTTGGGTGTTTTCTGCTACCTTATCTTCTATATTGCTGGTTGGATCCTCTGTTTCATCTAATCTACTACTGGTTCCCTGTAATATATTCTTCATTTCCATTATTGTATCATTTATTTCTGACTGGTTCTTTTTCATGGTTAACATCTCAATTTTTATGAGATCATGGAGCATTCTTATAACTAGTGTTTGGAACTCTGCATCTGATAGATTACTTATCTCCATTTTGCTTAGTTCTTTTTCTGGAGCTTTGTTCTGTTCTTTCATTTGGGACATGTTTCTTTGTCTCCCAATTTTGGCTGCCTCCCTGTGTTTGTTTCTATGTATTAGGTAGGGCTGCTATGTCTTCCAGTCTTTGTAAAGCGGCCTTACATAGTATGTGTGCTGTAGGGTTCAGTAGTGCAGTCTTTCTGGTCACCTGAGCCACACGCTCCAGGTGTGTCCCTTGTGTGGGTTGTGCGTGCCCTCTTCTTGCAGTTGAGCCTTGGTTGATAAATGCACATCAATGTGAGGGACTGATCCTTTGGCTCACTTGTTGTAAGGGCTGGTCTTGACTACAGTGGAAGGATTGTTGTGCAGGGGCTAATCCTACAGAGCAGGATCTGCCTCAGCAGGATTCTGGCGCCTGCCCTATCCATCTCTTGGGTGTGTCATACTTGGAGATGGTTAGGTGATGCTCAAGCTCGTTTTGAAGCTGGCCACTAGGGGTGCCAGCCCCAGGACTACCTTGGAGGGGATCCTCTGTAGGTCTACTTCAGCCATAGCCCGTGCCCCACCCGGGGCCACCTAGCAGGAGCCAGAAAGAAATCTGCAGATGTCTGCTACCTGTGCTGTGCTTGGAAGCATCTTTGAGAGGCCAAACCACAAACCAATGCCGGCTGCCACTAGTGACGGCTTAGGACTGCTCAGCCAGAGGTATAGGACATGCTCAAGCCAGATGCTGCTTGTCTGGGTTCTCTGAACCTTTGAGAGACCCTAGGAAAGTGCAGCTTGAGCCAAGGCAGGCAGTTTGCATGAGAAAGACACTGAAAGCAGGCTGGGTGTGCCCCAAAGTAGAGCGGGGCCAAGTCTCAAATCGTCAGGGCAGGGCCAACGAAGAGCGGAAACTCAGAAATGGCAGCCACCTGTGTTCATGCACTAGGAAGGTGGACGGCTCAGCAAAGAAACAATGGCGTCTGCCAGCTCCCCAATCCAGGAGAAAGCCGCCTCTCCAGCCCCTGTCCCAAGCCAGACAACTCAATTCCCCACCATTTGTTCTTGTCGCCTTTCTAGCTGCTGCCCCAGTGCTGGAGCTCAGAGTGAGTGATTCCACTGGTGGGTAAGTCCATGTACAGTCCCTTTAAGAGGAGCACCTGTGAGTGCAGCTGCACTGTCTCACTCAGTCACAATCTCCGCTGTTTTTCGCAACCAAAATTTATGGGGACTTTCTCCCTGGCACTGGAACCCTGGGCTGGGATGAGGCTGGTATCTCTCGCTCCTTTAGAGGATGGAGGGACCCCCACAGCTGAAATAGCCCTCCCGATCTTTAATGGTCACACACAGGGGTGGGACTCTCCTGTTCCGTGTTTCGGACCTTCCTACCAGTCCGGAGGTGGCTTCTTCTGCACATCCTTAGTTGAAAGGCTTCAGTTTGGCTTGATTTTAGGTGATTCTTAATAATGGTTGTTTTGTAGATTAGTTGTAATTTTGATGTGGTTGTGAGAGAAGGTAAACGCAGTAGTTACCTACTGCGCCATCTTGATTGTCCCTCCAATCTACTTTTATTTTAAAAACTGTTTTAGTAATCGCTTCCTCCAGATGATTTCCAAATTCTGCACCTACCCAAGGTAGGCTGGGGGCCCCTCCTCTGCGGTCCCATGATACTTTGTACACATTTTTTAAAAATCACTTTATTTGCCACATTGTTCCAAAATTGTCTCGAATGGCTGTTTCCCCCACTCGACTATGAACTTTCTGAGTATGGGACCATGTCTTACTAATTTTTGGAATCTTGGCTGCAACCAAACAGTAAATAAATTATTCATTTGTATTTTGACCCTCCCATCCCCATCCCCTGCTGATCTCATAAGGCAGCCATGATGATTTACAACTTGTAACTGAAAGACAGAGATGGGAAATTGTCCCATTTCAAGGCTGATCTCAACTAAAGTTAGTGATCAGAGAATCACAGGTTCTTAGACTTGGGAGAACAATTCCATGTAATGTAACTTATTCACCTGACACTTGGAGGCCCTTCTTCAACAATTCTGTAAGTTGTAGGGATATGGAGTCCTTCAAGTTTGGTAAAGTGGTGATAGGGTCGTGGAGAATCTTCAGCTTACCGGAGGCTTCCTCATTTCTACCTTCCTCTGGTTCAGAATGTTGTGTGTGGCCATACTGAAGCAGGAAGCTATTTGTACTACAGCACATATGTATTTACATGCACACACAATGTAGGCTTAAATCTGTAAATTGCTTAAGATGATGAATGGCAGTCTATTACCTAAAATGTTAAATGTAAGTTAGAGACTGAGATAGTAGCCAGAGAGAAAATTATTTGTAATTTGAAGTTAAAACCATCTGTCAAAGCAAGGGGCTCAGAGTGAAAAGCAAATGGGTAAGTAGATCCATAGATGGTTGGCAGGGAACAAGAAGAACCCAGGCAAGGGGCTGCCCACTGGAACTGGCAGTCTGGGTACCAGTCTAACTCTACAACAAGACGAAGAGACTATAAATCTTGAGTAAACCATACATCACAGCAGAAGCTCTAAGTACCACTTTCATCTCAAAGTTTTGTAAGGAACCCCGTATGTATTGTTGAACAAATCCCAGTTGAATCAAATGTGTTTGAGCTGCTTAAGATTGTGTTTCACCTATGAGTCAAGACCTTCTAGTTCCCTATCTTTTTTGCTTGTTGGTCCTGTAGGAAATAGAGGTGTAGTCGTGAGTGAGAGGAATAATAAACGTTAAGGAATCAGAATTCTTCAAATTCTGCCTTTGCCTCTTGTTATTTGTTTCTAAGTAGTTTGGGGTAAAAACTGTTTATTATAAAGGAAAGTATTAAAGTGTTAAAAAGTGAAAGACTTACTTTTGTCCAGATGTTATTTGGTCAATCTTGGTTTAGTCTCTTTGGTAGCTATTCCTTTGGTTGAATTGAAATCTGTCTTTTCTATGGCTTCCACTCATTGATCCTAGTTTTAATCCAGGACCACACAGAACAAACCCAAATGAGCTGCCACATTATAGTCCTTGAACATTCTGAGGCATCTTGCTTATGTGATCAGAAGTCACTGAACTTGTGAATATCATGCACCTAGCACAGTGCTGGCTCATGGTACCACCTCATACATGGTAGCTGTTGTTATTAGTTGTATTATCACACTCCCTTTGAGCCATTTCTGTCTTCATAAGCCAAGACCTTTTAGAAAAGTGGTTCACACTGATGTCACAGAATTGACCAAACAGATGTTCCCACTTAATTCCACCAATAACTTTATGTGTAAATGTTAGACACCAGAGTGCTAGACAACTGGAGATGTCCTATTTCTCTCCACTATATGCGCCCTACCTTTATGAAGTGCCAATTTATCTTTGAAGACTTGGCTTAAGTTATTTCTTCTTTGAATCTCTTTTCCCTCCTCCAAGGAGAATTGGCCATTTCATTTCTTCCCGTGAATACTGTATTTCTTTTTGATATCCCTTCCACACCCCACCCACCCCTTTATCTATAATGCTGAACTCCGTTTGCTATCTCTAATGTCAACCAGAATGCCTGGAACATAGCATGTGTTAAATATTTATTGAAGGAATGATAATGTTTTTGGGTACCATGTCACACAATATGTATGTATGCATGTATGTATGTATGTATTTAATTATTTATTTATGCTGTATTATCTTTAAGTGCAAAGACTCTTCCAATCAGGTCACCTAGAGATCAGGTCACCCACCCAGAGATCAGTCACCCCTCTATTTGGCTGCCAGTCTCTTGTCTCTCTCTTCAGCAATGGTGAGGTGGATATCTTTTTCTCAGGGAAGAGAAATCCATGTCTTGTTGCCTTTGCCAATAATGAAAATGTTGGCAAGCCAGGTGGCAAAGCTGTTGCCACTGGCATCTTTCAGATGAACCACATCAAAAGAACCAGTATGTCTCTGTTGGTGATCACAGCAGTTCTTCTCAGGTTGGCACTTTGGATCACCATACCAGTGTCACACTTGATGAAGTTGGGAAATCTTGCCAGTTTCCAAATCAATCTGAATGGTGTCATTCACCTTGATGAGAAACTCAGAAAAGCAGATTATGTGAGCATCAAGGGTCCCTAGATGAGGGATTCCTTTTGTGCCCACAAAGATCTTCCTCACTTCACACAACTTGTGCTTGGCCTCCTTAAGTGTAACATGATGAATGGCAAAGCCACCCCTGACGTCATAGATCAGACAGAAATTCTCTACACTCTTGTCAATGCTGATGACGTCCATAAAACCAGCAAGGTAGGGTATATTAGTTTGAACCTTGCCATTATTCTTGATGAACTTTCATGCAGATCTTTACTTCATCTCCTGTTAGGGCATACTTAAGTCTGTTCCTTAGGAAAATGAAGAGAGGGAGACATTTCCCTCAGCTTGTGGAAACCAATTGATGGACAAGAAGCAAACACACTAATCAGTTTACCCAGCAGCCAATGCTATGGAGATGCAACACATTTCAGATGCTTCTTGGGACTAAGAGCCATCCATGACTGCGCTAGGTGCAAAAAGAGAACTGCCCTTTGTTTGGTGTGTGTAGAAAACAGCTAGGTTATGCAATTTTTGGAGCTGGATGGAAATTTCAAAGATTTCTCTGTGCCTCACTCCTCCAGTTCAGTAGTTTCTCAACCTTGACTTTGTATTGGAAAGCATTGGGATTTTAGAAAAATCCTGAAGACTGAGTCCTACCTACAAAAATTCTGATGTAATTGGTCTGGGGTGCAGCCTCGGCATCAAGATGTCAAGTATTATACTATCTTAGGTTGCTGATTCCAGTGGGTAACGAGAGTATTCCCTTTATGTGGATGAAGAAACTGACTTCCAGGGAGGTCATATGTCTTGCCCATGTTACATGGTGGGTGAAAAGGAATGGAGAACTCAGGTCTCCCGACATCTGTTATAACCACTATTCATAGTATATGAGTAGTACTATTCATTTTTGTCTTAAATGAGTTACCGCTCTCCATTGGGGCACTGAAGAGCAGCCCCCAGTTTACAGGCAAAGGGAAGCATGTTCACCTTCCAATTTTAAGACAAAGGATTAAGAAGTAACTTTCATCATTCTGCTTTTCAAGTGGAGAAAGAAATAATAATATTTTTGTGTAGAAAAATAATACCACTTTCCTCATTGTTATTTTAATAAAGGGAATAATTTTACTTTGATGACATTCCACTCCCTGCATGGGACTTAATCAAAGTAACCTCATTTTGAATGAAAACAAAATGCAGTCTGTAAACTTTTAAATGTATGACTGACTTGGCCTGTGTTTGTAAAGGATGTTTACCAGCAAACTAGGATACAATGTTTAAGGTAAATTGTTGTTGCTTTTGCCCTATGTGAGGGGGACCAGTGTTATATACCATCTAAACATTTCTCCAAACCTCCTAAAACTGGACGGAGTGGTATTTGTACCAATAGCACACTTTTAGTTTCACCTAAGGGACCATCATGTCAACTCACTTACAGAAAGTAGAGGGGATGTGTTCTGGTTTTCTGTTGCCGGATGACAGATTATCCAGAAACCTGGCAGCTTAAAACAGCAACTACTTTATTATGTCTATGCTTTTAAGGAGCAGGGCAGGACTCAGATGGATAAGTCCTCAGTTCCAAGTCACATTGCTTGAGGTCACTCAGAGAATCAGCTGGAGGTCCCGAGGGCCTAAGATAGCTTCACTCCCATGTTTGGCACCTGCAGGGATGGTTCAAAGGTCAGGATCAACCAGATCCAGGTTGATCAGATCGTTGGGCTGATCAACCAGAGCACCTACATGTCGTCTCTCCGGTGATGGTCTCAAGGTATTAGAATTAGGATTTTTCTTCATCTCCTTCTCCTCCTTCTTCTCGCCACCCCCTTTCCTTCTTTTCCCTCTTAAAAAAACGTATGACATAGTTTGCCATTTTTTCCTGTGGTAAAATACACATAACATAAAAGTTACAATATCAACCATTTTTAAGTGTAAAATTTAGTGTCATTAAGCACATTTGCAAAGTTGTACAACCACTGTCCATTTCCAGAACTTTTCCATCATCCCAAACTGAAACTCTACCTATTAAACAATAACTAGCCCCTCCCCTTAAACTTTGGTAACCACCATTCTACTCTCTGTCTCTATGAACTTTTCTATTCCAGATACCTCACGTAAGTGAAATCATGCAATATTCATTCTTCTGTATCTGGTTGAGTTCATTTAGCATGTCTGCAAGCTTTGCTCATGTAGCAGACCATCATTCCTTTTTATTGCTGGATAATATTCCATTGTATATATATACCACATTTTGCTTGTGTGTTCATCTGTTGATGGATGCTTGGATTGTTTCCACTTTTTGGCTATTGTGACTAATGCTGCTGTGAACATGAGTGTACAAATATCTGTTTCAGTCCTTGCTTTCAATTCCTTTGGATATATGAGGTCTGACAATTAAGTTCATGAACTCATCCTAGAAAAAGTGCTACATGCCTCATTGCTGAATATCACTATGGTCACCTTTGAAGTACTCCCTTTGGGAAGCTATGCACCAACGCCAGCGCCTAGTCCACCCTTCAAAGCAATTTTGGAACTCTTTTTCTGGAATGGCCATCAGAGCTGTCGTCGTATTACCCATAATGTCTTGAATGTCATCAAAATGTCTTCCTTTCAATATTTCCTTTATCTTTGGGTAAAGAAAGAAGTCATTGGGGGCCAGATCAGGTGAGTAGGGAGGGTTATTTGCATAAACAATACAGTTATTCGTTTACTGGCTAAAAAAATCCCTCATAGACAGTGCTATGTGAGCTGGTGCATTGTCATGATGCAAGAGCCATGAATTGTTGGTGAAAAGTTCAGGTCATCTAACTTTTTCAGGCAGCCTTTTCAGCACTTCCAAATAGTAAACTTGGTTAACTGTTTGTCAAGTTGGTGCAAATTCATAATGAATAATCCCTCTGATATAAAAAAAGGTTATTAACATCATTGCAACAAGTTTGCGAACTTAATTATCACAACTTCATATACATAGGAGTGGAATTGCTGGATCCTATGGCAATTTTATGTTTAGCTTTTTGAGGAGTCACCAAACTGTTCTCCATAGCAATTGCACCATTCTACATTCCTACCAGCAATACATGAGTATTCCAATTTCTATACATCTTTATCAACGTTTTTTATTTTATATGTTTTTTGATAATAAGTGTCCTAATGGGTGTGAAGTGGTTTTATATGCATTTTGCTAATGACTAGTGATGTTGAGCATCTTTTCATGCGCTTTGGCGATTTGTATGTCTTCTTTGGAGAAATGTTTATTCAAATACTTTGTCCATTTTTAAATTTGGTTACTTTGTTGTTGCAAAGTTGTACATTTGACTTGTTACCTAACAGCTCAGGGTATTCAGGGAGAGGATTCCAAGAGACCCAGGTGGAAGCTTCACGATTTCTTATGACTTAGTTTCAGAAGTCCCAGGATCTTACTTCTGCTGTGTTTTATAGATCATGCAGGTCACTGAGGTCAGCCCAGATTCTACGGGAGGGGTAGCAAAAAAAAAATTTTTTTTTTCCAGAATACAATATTAAAATGAACTAAAACAATTCAGTTGTTTGAAAAACAGCAATAATAATAATGAATACTGCTACAACTTTGGATTAATATAGCTTCTTTTCTTGAAGTGTTTTCACCCATAAAAGCCTTCACCCTGGCATTTTTACACATTTTATAGATCTTACTTATACTATAGAGCCGGGCATAGTTACTTGATTTTTTCAAAATCGTTTAGTCAGTTTGCTTTATAATATCAGGGTGAAGCAGGAGGCCTGGGTTTCACTCTTGGCTCTGCCATTAACTGGCTGACTGGCCTGTCTTGGAGGATGGGCTAGACATTCTCTAACTTCTCCTGTCGCTCGGACACAGTATTGTTTTAAGAGGGAAGATGAATTGGTCAAGAACTAGGATGTAAAAATGTCTAAGTATAGGTCCATTTGTTGCCTAGAAATATTCCCATGTGTCGTTTATTCACTGAGACAGAGAAATAACTCAGCTTAATTGTAATCATTGTAACAGGATTAAAAAATAACATCAGTAAGCACACACATGCACACACACACAGTTATGATGGGAGCTGAAGGAGGGCTGAAGAAATGTCTTCAAGTATTGAGGCAGAAGGACAAGAAGATGACAGATAAAGCAGTTCACAGGGCAGCCATGTGCAAGGGAACCAGGCATATGGTTTTCTGGACCAAAGTATTATTCTTAAGAGTGTTATATAGCAACAAGATCTCTGAACAGTGGATAAATCCGTAAAACAAAATATGTGGCAAAAGAATAGTGGTGGGTGAGGAGAGAGGGAACTGAACATTTGTAGTGTGTGTCTTTCATGTGCCAAGTACAGGACCAGTCGTTTTCATACTGAGCTCATTTAATTCTCATGAGCAACCACAAAAGTAAGCATTACTTTCCCCTCCCTCCTGTTCTAGTCTGCAAATAAAGAAACTGATGCTCAGTAGTCTGCGTATGGTCCCACAGCCAAAGGCCTGGGAGATACCAAAGCTCATGTTTTTCCTACATCAAGCTACTTTCAGCAGGCCAAGAAGCTGTATTCACAGGCGAAAATTCATATGTTCCCCTTTTTTTCTCGGAAGAGCTTGCTACTTTGGGGGATTTCATTCATTTAGTTGCCTTGTGTACTCAGGTCTTTAATGGATTCAAGAAAAATTATGATTTTGTAGAAAATCATAATTATCTGGCTTTTTCTTGTTCTTCAGGTGGGGGTTGTGCTCTCTAGAAGCTTCTAGATACCACGCAGAAGTAGAACTCTGGATTATATTTTAAAAACCCTTTGTATTATGGAAATTTGCAAACATTCAAGAAGCAGAGAGAAGAACAAGTACTCACCACTCAATTTCTGCAAGAATTTATCATTGACATTCTTCTATTTCTATACATAGAGATTCACGTCATTCTTTTTAGCAGCAGTATAGTATGCTGTAGTATCGAAATATTTCAGTTTATATAACCATTCCCATACTGATGTGTATTTGTCTCCAACCAGTAATAATATTACATCAAACATTTTTTGTACATATTTTTTTGTATTCTAGTGTGAGTTTTCACTTGGGATGGGTTCCTGAAAATGTGTTCAATGGATCAAAGGTTATGCATATTTTACATTTTGATAGATAATGTCAATTGTCATTCAAAACATCTCTACCAATTATATTCCTTCCAAACATTGCACGAGTGGCACCAAAAAATCTTAGCCTAACAAAAATCTGAGGCTACTTATTCTAATAAAACAATTAAGTTTCCAGTTTGATTCATTGAAGACATTCTCAATGTAAAAATCTATTTGCCATTTCAAAAGAGCATTTCATAGATGGACATACACATTGGTCATTAGTTCTTTTACTCCAGTATTTATAGCTGAAGCTATTTGCTATTTAAACGCAGTTCACCAACATTTAATCGCACGAACAACACTTCTGGTTTCTATTAACTCCCTATCCTTGTACATCAGAGACTTTAGTAATAGTTCTGATGATTTATGTCATAAGCAAAGAATGTGCTTAACTCTTGGCATTAAAGGTAAAGTAGCTAAATGGCATTCTCTAGCTTCCAGTTTAAAACAAAAGGAAAACATCATCCACAGATTTGCTTAAACTCTCATACTTCTAATTATTTGAAATTCTAGCATTTCATATGTAAGTTTTCTCATTTAATAAATATTTATATTTAGTTCCTACAATATGCCTGTGTATTCTGCTATGTACTGAGAGGATTTAAAAAAATAGATGTGGTTCTTTTTTCTAAGAACTATATATATATATATATATATATATATATATATATATATAGAGAGAGAGAGAGAGAGAGAGAGAGAGAGAGAGAGAGAGAGAGAGAGAGAGAGAAATCTGTCAATCTATTAATCCACCCATCCATTCATTCACTTATTTATTCAAAAACATTTGTCTCTAGTGTCTCTGTTGTAGTAATGCAGTGGGAACTCAAAGTTGAATAAAAGATGGTCCCTGTGCACAAGAAAGGACAATCTAGTGGGAGAAACAAACATGCTCGTGTCCTACTAGGGGATTAGAGAAGGCTTTCCAAGAGAGGTGGCATTATTGATGTTTGAAGGGTATGTAGGATTTCAATAGCTGGTGTAAGAGAAAGTTCATTCCAGGCGAAGGAAATATAAAATATGCTGGGCAAAGGCACGCAGGTGCAAAATTACCCTGAGAACAGGTTAGATGGAGAGCTTGAGTGATATAGTAGATGTGGAAACTGGAATTGGAAAAATGTTGGTTAGGATCAGTATGGATAAGGGGTATTGTTATGGGTGAGAATGATTAGAGAAGACTTTGTGGAGAAGGAGGAAGGACTTTGAAGGATGGGTAGGATTTGATAGGCAGATTGCAGGGGGAAAACATACCAGAGAAGAGAGAACAGTGTAGCATAGCTTTGGAGTTGATCAGGGAGCAAAGGATTGGATCTATTTTGGAAACAAGAAGTACCTAACATTGTATCACACTCTTTCCTGCTTCAGAGTTTTTCACATAGGCTATTTCCTCTGCCAGGAATTCTCTTTGCCTGTAACAGAATTCTTTTGGTAGCCAACAAAAAACCCAAGTCGGATGGACAAGGGGTTGGTTTAGCTTTCAATTCATAATACCATGAGGGCTCTGTTTCACTGTAATTACCCTGGTTCTTCCATCTCCTGTATGTTGGTTTTATTTTCAAGCTGGGTTTTCTCCTGGTGGAGAGATGGCTGCTGCTAGCTCCCAGGCTACATGTCCTTGTTCACACCCAGGGAGAGAAAACAGCTCTTTCCCTCCCTCCTTCAAACAGAAGCCCTGACTATCATTCTGATTAATCCAACTTGGGTCACACGTCCACTAAGAATCAATTACTTCAACCTGAAGTCTGTCATGTACTGATTGGCTTAGGCCAGTCCATCTCTGAACCAATCACTATGGCAAGGAGATTTGATTGGACCAATCAGGGGTTCAGTCCTTGAGATGAGGACAGACTTTATACCAGCCCAAACCTGTGGCTAATACACTATGTGTGTAAGAGGTATGTGGGGTGAAAGGATATGGAGGAAGGTAATCACAAAGTCTACTTTATTTCTTCAATGGATTTCCGAGCCAACTCACATTCTTTCTTTAGTTCTGACCTTAATTATCAGGTTTGCAGAAAGGCTTTCCCTGATCTCCCAAAATAAATTAGAGTCTCCCTGTTCTAGCTCATGGTACCCTATAATTTTTCTTCATAACATTTAATCACCTTTAAATTATATACTTTTTTGTGTGACTATTGGTTAACAGCCTTGTTCCCCCACTAGACTCTAAGCGATATGAGAGCAGGGACTATGGATTTTTCTCAGCACAGGTCCCTGGCTGGCACATAATAAATAGGCACTCCACAAAAGAGTGTGAAATGAATGAATAGATTAATCTCAACTACTACTTAATGAGGAGAAATCTTACTTTGATCAGCTTCAAAATTGCTATTATACGAGGGGAGGAGGAACATAAAAATGAATATTAAGCTCAGAACTGTGTCACAATGTGACCCAAAACTGGTAAGTACCATGTACAACAGATAAAATACTCCAGAAATTACATGGATTAAAAGACTCACTGTTATTGTAAATGACACTGTCAAGTGCCAGTTTTGCGTAAAAAGTTATGTCATTTGTAATAGTATTCATTTCCACTATCTTTTCTTATCAAGGTTATATCTCACAGCAGAATAAATTTTATATGCACTTACACAGGCCAGGACTATCTTGCTTTTCTTATAATAAATTATCTGCATCAGAAACGCACCATTATGGAATCATAAAGAGGTTTTTATGTGGGCTAAAGAAATGATTATAAGCCATAGAACTGCTGTCATTCAAAATATACATTTTGATTCATGGCTATTTCAAAATTTATTTTCATTTTAATTTTGGTATAGTTTTCAATTAGAGGTATTTAGGAAAAATCAGGTTTCAATACTTTGAAATATTCATGTCATGAAATATAAGTCTACTTTACCCCATCAAACCTCAGCTTTCTGGTTAAAGATGTTTGGAAAATCTACCTGTAGAACATTAATTAAATTTGGTCAAATTCTTTGGACAGCCTTAAGGTAATTAGTTTCTATGCTTTCAATGGCAAAAAGTCTCAAGGTTGGATAGGTCCTGAATAAATAATGAAGTATTTTAGTGATCACAATAACTAGTTATATATTTTATCACTTTTATAATAAACATATTTTTGCATTGTTGTGCAAAAACAACCCAAGTATCATATGTTCAGATTCCTGGTAGAATACATGAAGAAATGTATATTTAATGTGATTTCATCTTATAGTCTTTTATTCATCCTTAGGTTATTCTGGGCTTACAGAATTTGAAAATTTCAATTCAGTAGTAATATGAAAATTAAAGGTTTCAGTAATATTTGTTCAATAGGGGATCTAAAATCAGCATTTGGTAGGATGAATGTGGGCTAAACTATTTAGTATAATAACTTGACTTTGTTTGGCAATCTCTGAGAATAAGCACTCATTTGAGAAAATAAATCTTCAGTTGAAAGAGACGCTTTCTCCTCCTGCCCCTCACTCATTGTCCTTATTGATTATTTCTTATATATTGTATTGATTAAAATTTATTATAATCTCATTTTATGAAGAAATAAAGACAATATGTACAATTAAAGAAATAAAAACCCTAGGCCTTTATTTGACTACAAGACATATTTTTAGATTGTGCGTGACACAGGTAAAGCAGTGAGATAGATTTTTGTGCGTTTTAAGGATTTGTTGGCATTTTTTCCCGTGTGGGTCACATGTATATCTCAGTCTTATTTTGTTCTGCTCAAGAAAACATTTTAGACAGATCTGAAAGACACCCTTCACAAAACCCAAACAAGAAATTAGCTTTTCTTTAAAATGTGTCATTTTTTTTTGAGAAACTTCCTAAATCTAAGTAGGGTTTTTAATAGCGCGTTAAGAAAACAAGCTTAGCCTGCTGAGATAAAAATCTACATTAGGACATCTGTGTCTCAGTTTTATCTCAACAGTAACTTTGGATAGCTGCACAAGATTGTGTGCCTAAGTTTCTCCATCCCTAAAATGCTTTGCACTAGGTTTTCAGTGCTTGTTGAGTAAATAAATGAAATAATAAAACCAGCACTTACTGAGTGCTTACCATGTGCTAGGCATGTTACATACGTACATTACCACGTACATGGAAGCCCTATAAAGAACATGTGGTTATTAACTATTTTATAGAGGAGAAAGTTAAGCTTAATTAATTTCCCCAAAGTCACACAGCTAGCAATGTGTGAAATTCGAACCCAGGCAGGATAAACTCAGTGCCTGTGTTCTTAAACATGCTACGTCTGAGTCTTCCTTTGGCTCCAGAAAAGAAAGTCAGCTAAAGAAAACTAACACTCCAGATATCCTTTGCCTGTTATACCATGTGAAGAAGGAATTTGGCACCGTTGTCATCTCCCACCATGTGGTGTCAGTAGTTTTGGGTGCAGGTAAACGCCTTTACCTTTTGTGGTCTTGAAGATCGCATTACTAAAGTCCTTCTAAACCAAAGAGAGAGAGAGAGAGTAATTAACCTGAAAATATTAAGTCAAAGTATTGCCCTTGGATCCCTTTGGGGGTAGGTGAGGGGTATAGAGCTAAGTGTTACTCCCATCTCTTTCAGAAATTTAAATATAACACCTCCAAAAAGAAATTTGACACACGGCAGAACCAATGACACATGGATGCTTCAGAACCAGATGGCAGTGGTTGGAGGTTTGGAGGAGGAGGGCCCACTATAGTTTATCGGAGATGCAGAGTATCCTAGTTAATATTTAGAAAGTGTATACATGGACACTGAGGTTGAGTTTATAAGACTCTGAAAACCTTCATTTCATCTTGAGAACAGTGCCACATAGTGACCTATGTGGAATTTGAGATGAGAGTCTATTTTCTTCCTTATAGCTTGGAAATACATTCCATATTTTGGAATCATATTGAAATCTGATTTATCTAGTGCACACATTCTAGGGCATAAACTGAATGTTTTATAAAGCTGAAGTGAAATGAGAGTGACTTCATTCCGCTTGTGGGTGTCCAGGATGTGTTCGGGCAGAGCTAACTCTGTGAGTCTTGAACAAAATTGGAGAAGCCGCTGCACGTGTGAAAGGTCAAGGGGAATGCACGGTTCATTAGGGTAGGCATGAGAAAAAGACATCACAGTGGAACAAATTTATAGCTTCCCTAATCTATTTAAAAAATATTAAAAAAAAAAAAAGGCAGTTTGGCTGAGAGGAAGAGAATAGAGAAGCTACCCAATGAACAAGAAGAGGCTAGGCATAGAGTGGAGGAGAGAAATGTAAGGAAAAGAGAAGAAATGTGATTTCTGAGTATTTCCTTAACCAGAATCACATATCTAAAAGTCATTAATGCTTCACAAACTTTCAAAAGTACTTATCAAAACAAGATATTTTAAGTCCCTCCCTCTGGAAAAAACAAAACAAAACAAAACACAAAACTATTAAGACTGTAATACAAGCCAGTAGACAGCAAAATACTCTGTTAATTTTAGAAGCCTACCATATGTCATCACATATCTAAAAGAGATTAATGCTTCATAAATTTTAAAAAGTACTTATCAAAACAAGAAGATATTTTAAGTCCCTCCCTCCAGAAAAACAAAAAAAGAAAAACAAAACTATTAAGACTATGATACAAACCAGTAGACAGCAAAATACTCTGTTAATTTTGGAAGCCTACCATATGTCATTGCAACACAACAGAATGCTATTTTAATGGCTCTCTTAACATATCCTGTAGTGTCTGAGTATTGGATGACAGTATCTTTCTGGTTTAATTGTGCATTTCCTTGCTTCCTTTGGTTTCTGTTTCTGTCAAAACAGAAATATTCTAATGTTGATGCATATAAATACAAAAAATTGTTAATAATAGAACAATTTAGTATCTTTGAAACATTTTTAAAAAACAAAGCAAAGCATACATAAAATACTTTTAAAATTTTCAATAAGAATGTCTAAAAACAATTTCCTCTGTTATTTACCTTCCAAATTATATTCAGTGAGAGCGATTTTAATGCAGTTATTCAAGCCATGTACAATGTGTAATTATTAAAATGGATGTAAAAAACGGGTACCTATCTCTGAAGAAATTACTTAAATTATGTAAAACAACAGTAAATGGTATTAAATTGTTAACTTACAAAACTGAGTATCATAAATGTCTATTTATGATATCTGAGCACAATTTCTTGTATTTACTAAAAAATATTTTTCTTTTTATAAGATATCTAAATAGCTGTGCTTTAATCATTTGAAATACGTTTATATGCATTTAAGATATTGTGTTTATGGAATCAAAACTTATTAAGAGAACATCTGAGTGTTTGATTACCTGTATTAGGAAAAATACAAAAAAAGGATAAAATTGCTTAGTGTACTTTAAGACAGTATTAATATTAATGCATTCAAGAATGAGGACAGAGTTCTTACTCATAATGCTGCATAGGCAAATATCATCTTTCCTTTTCTCCACAGGTCTTCTTATTTCCATGTTAAACTTAAAGGGAACTCCTCTTTTTTTTAAAAAAAAAATTAAGGACAATGAAATGTTATAATTAATTTAATATTCTGGGTAACAAAAAAATTGTCACACATATGAAACTTTTAGTTCTTGATCGTACGATTCAAGGAAATAGAATATAACAAGACAATTTTAACATTAACACAGTCAAACACAGTTGTACTGCTTTGTGCTTCAGAAGACACTTGCATCTTGCATAAGTTATTGTCTATGGCTACAAAGAATTCTGGTTATTTGGCTCTGGCTAGATAGGAGCTTATGTTATTTGCTTCAGTTGTACTTTTGACTCCATATAAATAGTATTGTAAGTGAAATGGTTTTTAGAACTTTTCTTAAAGATCTTTTTATAATACAATAGACTCTTCTTGTGCTGGTATTTTCTTCAAAACTAAAAATCACAAAAGACCTGCAATAACTTATGTTCTATTTGTTCATTTACTTCTGATTTAATGTACTACATTATTAACTAATATAATATTAAATATAATAATATGTACTACATATATTATGTCAGAAGTAAAAGTCTGTATCTAGCTATCTATCATCTATCTATCACCTATCTATCTATCATCTATCTTTCTATCTATCCATCTATCTAATCTATCTGGTATTAGGTAAATCAATGTAAAATTACATTTATAATGTCTATGACTGAATAGTGCCTCCAATTTAAGAACCAAGTTTAATTGGGAGCTCAGTAAGGGAAGCATATCCTTTTGAACTTTTCAATTTTTGAAACTACATACATGTATTATTGTTTTCAAAAAATGAAAACAAAGTCATTGATATTTTATTAGGCTATAATGGGGCAATAGCATTCTATTACTTTACCACAGGTAAAATGGCTTATTTTAAAAAGTATCTTGCAGAGTCAGAATTATAATTATATTCAATTTTTTTCTGGTAATACTATTTGAATTTCAGTTACTATAGTATGACTATGTCTAAAAAATGATTAAAGTAATAAAAATCATCCATTTTATAAGAACATTATGACTAAGATTAGAAATCCTGAGGACATTAATGTTTTGGAAAAACATGTATCATGTAAGAAAAATCATTATTATGTTTTTAGGATAATGCACTTAAAGGCCAGTTTCACAGTGGTTCTTTTAAGGTAGTTGACATTTTCCATATTGGAATATGTAGAAAACAGGTGCCTGGCTGCAAGGGAGTTTTTTTCCAGCTGATCTAATAAAACCACATATATACATATGTACTTATACATGAGAAGATACAGAACATGTATATTGCTGTTGATTTTTAACTAAGGATAGTTTAGAACAAAAGGTAGGACCTAATAATCTGGTGTTTCAGTGGAATTAAGGAGGCAAAATAATATTAAATACTTGATTTTGGTGCCAGAAGTTGAGATTTGGAAACTGGTGACATCTCATCAATTTTTGAATTGACTATTATGCAGCCTAAGTAACGGAAGTCACATAATTCTTATTTGGTTATGTCTCCAAATTTGCTAGTGGTTTTTAATAAAAATATTTTATTGACTTCCCTAATGAGATAACTTGGTCAGATAACTTTCCTTAAGCTCCTAGAGAGTGTCGCTTGCTTCCAAATGTTTAGCTGAGTATATGTCATAGCAATAGTTCATTTTTATTGAGTGCTTACCATGTGCAAAACATTTACATGAGTTATACCATTTAATCTTCACAAAATATTTGTAATGTAGGCATTATTATTATTTGTAGTTTACCAATAATGAAACTGAGACTCAGAGAAGTTAACAAACTTGCCCAAGAGCCTGTTCATAAATGTCAGAAGTGGGACTGATTCAGGTCTGTCTGACTCTAAAATCTGATCTCTTTCTACTATGCCATCGTCAGACTCCAGACCTGAAGTTCATAACCAATTAGACAATATTTTGTTAAAGGGTTAAAGTTTAAAACATCTCTCACTGTTTTGACAAATTGTCCTTAATTCATTGCAGTAACTAATGGGCCACCTATTTCTTCTGAATTTTGTTCCTGTATATTACTAATTCAGTGTTATTATCTATTGTTCTTTCGTCTTTTTTTTTTTTTTTTTTTTTTAGAGAGTAGATTCTAACTTGCACAGGGGTGTTCCAGATCTTTAGAAGTGACAGACCTAACAAAGTATTTCACATTTCCAGTTTCTTGCTGTTCCACGTGGCAGTCACATCTTGATGTCCTTTACATCACCACAGAAGATACCCAATTTTATTCTTATACCTTTCTGTGACAAACAATTGAGTGCCAGGAAATGCTTCTGTCTATAAGATAACCACGCACTTCAGAAGAATTAAAATCTGAGTTTGCTTTCAAAATAAAATGATTAGCCATGCAGAGAAACTGCTTTGGACGAAGGAAGTAAATAAAGACAATAAAACACCTGCAATGGGTTATGGCCATCTTAATTGACCCTATTTTCTGTGCCCTGAGCATTTCCCCTTATAATTTCTACTGCATTATTTTGTAGTTATTCATCTGGTGCTTTGTCAGTGTTCTACAGTGTCATGCATTCCTCTTTTGTCATCTCAAGTGCTTTCTAGTTTCACCAGAACGGTAACCCCATCTTCTAGTTTTCTGGATTTGTTTTTAGATATCATTCTGAAGATCTCAGTATTATGAATAAATCAGTACTCAATAATACCTACTGAAAATACTGAAATAGTCATTTCTGTGTGAAGGGAAGACTTTACACCATAAACCAAGAAATATGCTTCATTTATGAAATACCTTTTCCTAATTCTAAAATCACAGTGTACTTTGAATTATGTGCCTCCTCAAGAGCAAACACCAAAGGATATCAACAAACTCAGTTTTTCATGGAAAAATCATGAGGTGAAAAAATATGTATTACATTTTATAAAGGCAAAACCTTAGGTGGTGAGTATCTCACTGTTCTCAGTTGCAGGTTTTGAAAAATGGAAATGGGAAGAGCATAGAAACCTTGTTTTGGCACAAGAGCATCACCCTCGTTTGTGGGCATGTTACTCAGACTTGTGGTCCTTCATTAGCAAACCAATAACACTGGTTTTACTATTAATATGTAGTTTGTCTTTCTGCATTAGATTCTTGTGTAATTATTTGCCAAGGATTATAGACTCATATTATTTGGATCTAGACTATTGGGACTAAAACATTTTCCACCACAGGGAACTAAGTATGGCACAGAAAGAGTGAGTGACTTGCCCAGAGCATTTTTCTACTTAAATCTGATCTTTTCCATTCTTGAGACTATTTTGGGGGGTATAAGATAAACACCAGGTGCAGCTAGCAATAAAACTTACTTCTGAAGACCCCAGAAAAGATGCATGGGTTCTATGGGAATGCGTTTGATTTATATTAGATATGATTTCTTGTTTTGGAAAATGGTTGAAGTAAGGTCTTCTGAAAAGGGCCCAGGATATTTCTGACTCCTGTAGCTGCCCCTCTTCCCCCCATCAGAGTACTTGCTGAATTTCCTGAAGCTGGGGCAGCAGTTAGACCCATAAAAATGAAGTTCATTAATGAGAACTAATTGAAAATTAATTCACCACGACTCCAGGGAAGTGCTTGCATTTAAAATGTTGTGTTGTTAGTGAGCAAGTCTGTAATCATCAGAGCATGGCAAAATACTTCAAAATGACACATAGGTTAATGAGGTGGTGAAGCATCGGAAGAACAAAGTCTTGTAATATTAAAATAGCCACCAAGCTTAAAACAGCTGCCTTGTCCCTCCCTTCTGACTTCCCTTTCTGCCTCATTCCACCTTCTGGTTTCACTGTCACCAGACAGAGCAGACACCACATTAGCCCTTCCTCCAACAAATCTTTCCTAGAGAAGGAAGTCCACAATATTCTTCAGGTTTTGATTACTAAATATGAACTTGGCAAATGCCACTTTATCCTCCAAACTTCAAGGAATCCACTTTTTCTTTTTTAAAATGTTCATTATGGAAAATTTCAAACACATACAAAAAAGAGAATGCTATAATGAAATCCCCTCACCTGACGGCCACAGTTACCTATCGGGAACCTATTTTAAACCATATTACGGTAAATTTGAAAGAGCAAATACTTAGCCTTATATTCTTTTCTTTCTCAAAAAATAGATATTGGGTCATAATAGGCTTGCTTTTCTCTTTTCTTTCCCATTTATTTAAAAAAATATTAAGGGTATTGTATGTGTAAGATGGAGCTAAGAGGGCTGGGATATTCTTTTAAAATGCTACCTATATCTCTTCTGACAGGCCATCTAGGATCATCTTGAAGCATCTTTACATGCACATAGTTCCTAATTTTATGCTTACTTTTATGGATTTTTCTTTTTCTCTGTTAGGTCTCAGCTATCATTAACATTTTCCTGTGTCTTTTGGTCACTCTGAGTGGGCTTGTTCTCCATGAAAATATCCATTTTCATTTTGTCCTTAACACAATTCAGTTAGGCTGGTGTTAAAAATATTGGTAAACGGGTGTGTAAAAGAATCTGATGAATCACTGCCTTTCCTCTCTACAGTATTATTTTATCATTTTTGAAAATGAGAAATTAAAGGAAGAATTTTGAAGATAAATTCTTTTTCTCCATTTGATTATTACCAGAGTCAATTTGTATTTCCTTTGTCATTAGTCCTTTTAGCAAATCTCACCTCTCAACTTGTCCAAAACTTATTATTCAAGTATTCCAGCTTCAATCTCAACCCAAAGAAAACAATAAATACATTCTCTCTGTTGTATCTTTTAGAAAGATTTTCAGAAAGCTATTCAAAACGATTCTGGAACTTCTTTGGAAATCTTTAGTACATTCTTTCAAGGTTTACAGTTTAGATATATCCTCATGGTAGAGCAAGGCCCTCTTAAAATCCCTTCTTTCTTCACACACTCCTGTGTACGTGACTTTAATTCTCCACTTGTTAGAAATCATTTCAGAACAATTCTGCTTTAGTATGTGCTTTTAAAATTTTACTTTAAAAAGTGATTTCCTCCTGTATCACATTTTTCTGATTTATTCAACTAAATTGTTTAGGCAAATATATATATTTATGGTATTATTCTACTCTTATGTTTTGAAATAAGAAATTTAAAAATGGAAAACAGAAATTCTGACAGAGTAAAAAGTTAAACAGCCTATGAAAACACCTAGCACTGCCCCAGGTGGAGTAAAAGAGTGGTGTTGGGCTTTAATTGTGATTTTGTTTCTTATCGTGTTTCCCCGAAAATAAGACTTAACCGGAAAGTAAGTCTTTGCATGATTTTTCAGGATGACATCCCCTGAATATAAGCCCTAATACGTCTTTTGGAGCAAAAATTAATATAAGACCCAGTCTTATTTTGGGGGAAACACGGTATATATTTAATTGCTAAGAAAAGTTCTTGTATAATTCAATTTTTAAAAGAAGATTTGATAATAATAGCCATGACCTTATTAGTACTAGAGCCAACTTCAAAGGGGAAGTGGAAACATGAAAAGAACACATGAATTACCTCAATTTTGAATGTCTATTAAATTTATCTGATATGTTTGGTCAGATATGTTCCTCTTTTGACTGAACTTCTTCTGTACTTACAGTTAATTGATCTGAAGGAATATTATGCAGACAATTTCAGGTTTCTTCCTTGCCCTGCTCCAGGATGTAAAAGTATACTATGCTCTGTAAGAAACACAATGTGATGACTTAACAGGAATCAGGGAACAGAAAAGGAAATAGACTGTTTAAGTGAAGAGCTCCATAATGAGAGAGGAGCCCAAGACTGGATAAAGTTGTTTTCTTCTTAATAGAAATGTGAGCTTATACGCAGCACGTGTACCAAACGAAATACATGTGCATGGCATTTCTTGAATTTCTGTATATCTCTTTATTTTCTAAAAGTCATACCCATTTTCTGTGCATCAAGTTGCTTGGCAATTGCCAATGGGGAATTTTAGGACATGAGCAAAAGATCTGAATGGCATATCAAAGAAAATATGGCTATTTTCCTTTATTATTAACAATCAGTCAATTAAATAGCTCTAATTTTCCTTCAATAACTTACAATGGAACTTATAGTTGAGACTTGATCTTGTAAAGATTTTTTTTAACTGTAAAAAAAAGAAAAAACAACAACGAAAAAAAGAATCCTTGGCTTAATTTGACTGAGCATTTCAAAGCTGGTATTTGCAAACTCAGAAAAAAGAGCTTTTCATTAATCCATGATTTTGGAAACAGTTACTCTAACCCACAACCACATACAAATACAAAAATCCTAATGGGACTATTTTCTTACTAAGCCTGTAACAGTTTACATTCACCTAATGGCCTGGGGTTATGAGCAAACTACTCAATTAGAGAATTTAGGCTGGTTGCCCACATATTTTAGAGCAAATTATCCCTTCACAAATGCAGAACCCTCTATATAAAACGCCTAACCAGTATTTCCTGTAAAAAAATACTATTCCCTAAATTCCCACCTTAAAGCTACTAAGAATTTCTCTTTTTGCTAGGGCAAAGATTTTATGGAAATATTTGTTTTTATATCACATACCTTACTGTTGGTCTTCCTGTGGGCTTGTGTTTTGACCTTAAAGCAGCTACAAAATTATAATCAAAACACTTCTAAATAAGATATTTCTTTTCTAAGTACTTTTGCTAAGTACTTAAGCTAAGAACCTTAAGTTGGAAGGAATAGAGTCCTGCCAATTCTTTGATAACAGATCTTCTGCTTGGGGGGTTAAATGAATTTCATGGTTATCCTTAACACTTACTATTTCTTCTTAGGCCTCTTTCATTTAAAAGGGGGTCGGTGCTTCCAATCTATAAACACCCATTAAAAGTTCTCCACCCTTTTATACTTGGCTGCTGGTCTTAATTGTCTGCAGATGGGTGGATCACTGCATTTTTATTTCAAAGGTAGAGATTTGCAAAATGTAAACGAGCCTGTTAAAAGTTCTAAATCAAGACTCTCAACATCCATTAAAGGGATCCATGTGTAAATGGGCATAGAACTCAATCTGAAAGTGTCTTTTTGTAACAAACGTTTTCACCCACATCTAAGTAAAAGTGTATATCATCTCCAACGCATTACACATGGATTCAACACAAACAGTGCATTGCTAGAGGGGTATTTGAAAATTTCAGGCAAACTTGGAACTAAGGAAAATAAGTGTTTGCAAAACATTATATTTTTCTTTTATAATAGTTGATAGATAAGAGATGCCACGTAATTCATCCTACATTATAAATTTCACTGGGTTGAAAAGAAACAAAACCATTTTTTATATTTTATACAATGAAATAAAAATTCAATACAATCTAGATCTATAGCACTAACAAACATATTTTATTGCATTTAATATAAAATCTTAAAATGTGACTATGTGCAGTTCACCTACTAAATTATTATTTTCTATCCTGGCAAAATTCCTTTTTAACAAATGAATGTCAATTCACAGTATTGCTTGTGACTGAGAACTGAAACCTGAGCTAGTTGTTCTTGGCACTGTGGTTTTCTGGCTTATCTTGCCTAAGGGACTGACAGTTTATCTCAGATTCTACAGTTTCTTCCATCCTTCTTTCACTAGCATTTCCCCTTAGTCTTGCTTTTCATTAGCCCACCCTGATGGCTGACCACTTCTAATCCATAAATTAAACAGAAGGAAAACACAAAAGTGTGCTTCTTTTATCTCTGGAAATCAAACCCATCACAAACTCAGTTTAGTGTGATTACTCTGGGTCTAAAATAAAATATTCTAAGTAGCACAAAATATTGCTAGAATACCTGTGCCTAAAAACCAGCCTTAGATATACTCACCTTGCAAGGGAGGATGCAGTGGAATTGTTGTGGACTATTTTATTCACTTTGGCTTTGAGCCTTGTCGTCTGTACCCAGTAGTCATCTGACAATTGCATTTGCTTCATCTTTTCTCTAAATGCAATGCATTATTTATTTAACTTTAGGGGATTGGTGTTTTTCCTCAACTTCAGTTTTAATATACAGATTATAGGGCAATATTTTAAAAGATGGTCCAGTCTTTGAGATTTCATTTTCTTTAAAAATTTTTTCTGCATGACAAAAAAGTAAGCAAAAGTTGGGTATCTAAATAGAAACAAAAAAACAATTTAAGTTACTTTCCTTCAGCTTGCAAAAATACATTTACAAGCTCTCAACAAAATTTTACTTTTAAAAGCCGTTTTAATATTTGTTATCTTTTTTTTCTGAGTAAAATAAGCTGATGCTTTTACATGTGGATCTTATTATGTGAAAAGCTGTCTAAGCCTGCTATTGAACATAATCATATGAATTACGAACTGTGACTTTATTTCTTTTATAATCTTTGTAGTTCTTGCCATTACTTTTACATGTCTATGTCTGGCATTATGTAGCTTTGAAACTATGCCAAAAATATTTATTGTCGTATATCTGGCATTCTCATACTATGTGGCTGAGTTTTGTTTCCAAGCTGGGCAAAACTTATTAGCAGATACAGTTTTTGGCATTTGTTTGAAAAAAATCATATGTAATTTTAGTACCCCCCTGAAATACAACCTTTTGCACTCTTTGAAACATGTATGGAGTTGAAATTCCAATACTTCAGCTATCTCTTTTTCCCAATTTTGAGTATAAAGTACATAAAATGGAACGAAATAACAATAACCAAAGAAAACAGAAAAGGAAAGAATGAATTTAACTGCAAACCAGAACATTTTGAATATTCACATAGATGGTCGTATAAAAATATTTCCCTAGTGTGCAAATCCCAGGAAACTGGAGCAGGATTCTGAAGATACAGTGTTAGTACTTATAGGAGTTAATAATAATGAAAAAAAGCAAGATATGTATTAATAATTCTTTTACTAATCTCTGCACAGCTTGACTAGTAAAATTCTTTAAAGAAGTGTTATGAAGATATGAAGATATTCAGTTCCTGTACTTGTTTATTATGCTCAGGTATAGCACTGTGATCTTCATGTATTTCATTCTCAATATATGTTTGTGTACATAGATAAACTGTTAACATCATTTAAGATGTTTTTAAGGTATTATTAAGGTTAAAAGATATTTTCCAGAAGAAGGTAAAATCATGACTCATATGAATTCATATGAATATAAAATGAACACATACCAAATATTTAATGCATTAATTAATGAGGAGGGAACCAGTTGAATGTTATAAGCAAATCAAAGGAGTACCCAAAGACCCACATATATGTGGGCACTATGGAAAGCTAAAATACCTTTACAGATAGATGCAAAACTGACCTATGCACTGAGCAATAATCAACTGCATTCTACTGGATATAATTTATTTGCATTTCTATGAAACAGAACCACTTGTATTACCCATACTCTATAATTTCCAGAGTGGTAAGTAATAATATTTGCACCATGTGCTTTAGATGGTAAAGATTCTTTTATTTGAAATGTCATGTAAATTATTCTGTATTTGTAAATTCATTAATTTTTCAGAATACCTATCATGCGTCAGGTACTGTATTGATGCTGGTGATGGATAAAATGATAATCAAAAATAGCCCTCATAGATCTACAGTTTACTGTGGGAGACAGACATTAATCAAATAAGCACAAAAAATAAATGTACAATTGTAACCGTGATCAGAGCTACAAGGGTCTCTGACAGAAGTCTGCAGGGCTCTGAGAGGGTAAAATGTGTAGAACAGTAATCTCAACATAAGTTAATTTTATTTAAGTAGCACCGCTATGTCTAGATTTTTGTATTTATTAAAGGTGATGCTTTAAATTGGAAAGTGATTTTTAAAAAATTCTATCTTATTGAGTCAATTACTCTTCCAAAACCTAGTAGTTCTGCAGCACACAAATAAGTCTAATATTTACATACTTCAATATTATTGTAAAATAATACTGCATAACATAAACTCCTGTGTTAATTTATTAATTGGGACTACAGAAGAGAATTATAGATGTTTACAATTAGTAAAGTCAAATTTCAATCAGCTAAGCTAATATTTTGCCAAATGCTCCTTCTGGAATCCTCTCTCCCACCCTCAATCCCACATTGTTTTTCTTTAAAGTTCAGCAGCCAGTGCCCTTGTTCCAAACAATTACAAGCGATCTATGTGGCCCACAGAAAGATGTCACTCTTCAGTGTTGTAGTTACTTTGGAGTCCATGACATCCTGTATTCTGAAATGCTCTCAATCCCCACTGGGTTACCCAGTCTCAGTATTGCCGAGCACCTTTGTTGCCTATTCACTCCATTCACTTAACTGTATTCCTTTTATCTTCAAAGATCCAATTAGATTATTTTTATGAAATTTAATTTGATAATATAGAATAAGATACAGATGTATTCACTTTTTGAACAGGTTGTGGATATCCACATCAAAAAAGTTAAATTTATATATATGACTGTAACCCTTGCAAAATAATAAAAGTATACATTTTAGTTTTTTTTTTTTTTTCATAGTAGTGCTGATAGTTGCAAGCTAACTCATTCACAGTTGTCCAAATATATGGACAAGTATGATCGTATGTGTAAAGCCACTAAAAGTGGTCCAGCATCTTTAACCCTTTATCTGTGTCTTAGATTAGATTTCCTAGAGGCAGATCATCAGATGAGAATTCATGTGCAAGTGATTTATTAAGAAAGTACTCCTGGGGGAAACCAGTAAGGGGCTGTGGAAAGCAGGACAGGACAGAATACAGACAAGCAAGGATGACTCTCAGGCCAGCTCCCACAGAGGGAAGCTTCATCTTTGCCTGCATGGGAACCCTGGAACGTAAGTTATGTCTCAGAATTGTCCTGACCGGAGAGTAGGGGAGCTAGCTTGCACTTTCCAGCATCTGCCAAGTGAGATCCCAGAGCATCTTCTGAAAAACAGCCTGTGTTTGCTGTTGGAAGCAGAAACATACAAAGAGGTAAAAAGGGATTTGAGTATATTCGGTAGAAATATTGATAGTAGTGTTTGCAGCATACTGTTTGGTCCCCCCAAATCCATTCTCCTCTTCTTCACAGGCACATGGATACACTATGACTGCATCCTCCCTTGCCATGTGTGAGTGTCTGCTGCTCAAAGAAGTGGAGTGTAGATGTTGTGTGCCACTTCTGGGCCTACGATAGCTTCATCTATGCTGTCTTTTTCCTCCTTGCTGGCTGGAACTTGGGGTGACCCAGTTCCAGTTTATACTAGAAAGATAATGACAATAATATAAGGTGTAATGATACAACATGATAGAAGGTCTGGGACTGAGTTCAAGGAGAACTTCTTGGTGATCCAGAGCCGTCACATTATACCTGCCAGGGTATAAAAACAAAGCTCGTCTTCAAACCACTGCATTATTGTTGAGTCTCTATCACAGCAGCCTAGGCTTTTTCTAATTAATTCAAGACGCGTTCTTTTTATCATCACATCCTTATATGTTATAGATCCACTTTTAATTGTTTATTCTTGATTTCTTCTATGAGAATGTATATTATACGAGAGCAGGAGATTTGCCTATCTTTCTTGCTGGCACAGAATACCCAATGAGTATTTATGTAGTGAATAAATGAAAGTGTAGCTACCTTGTCCTACAATAACTAAAAATTAAAAAAAACACACATTACAATGAAATAACTTATTATAATACTAAGTTAGGAGTGATATAGAACAAATGGAAAGAGTTTAATGAAAAGTAATCCAAGTGATTAATGAGATAAAATATTGATATATTAAGAGTAGCTAGAGGATAAATTATATAATCTTGAAAAAACAAGGTTGAAGGACACCTTGGTTTTTGCGTCTTGGAAAGGTGATTATAAAGCGGTTGCTGACCAACTGTTTTCCATGTCTGCAGAAGAAAAACTAGCAGGAAAGAGCTTAAACTGACCTGACAGTAATAGTGATTAAACATTAGAAAAGGCTCCAGAGTAATATTGTAGAATCTCTGTCCCTAGTGAATTTTAAGGACAAACCATCTGTCTTAGACATTTCAGGCAGAGCCTTGCAGGAAGAGAGAGGTCTGGATTAAATGACTCCTTGAGCCGCCTCCCTTTCAATTCCAGGAGTCTGTGCCACTATGCAGGGTAACAGGGAACCTGACGGCGACATCTTTCACTCCAGTGACCAGCCGACTGATTAATTGGCATCTCTTATCTGTAAGAGAGAGTTATTTCTCTGGGTGAGGCTGATGGGGTAGGGTGGGAAGTTGGGATAGAAAGACTAATTTCCTAAATTAATGATATTAAAAAGTATATTTTGTACCTAGAACTCTAATATGCTAAATAATTTCCATGTTATCAATACAAACTAACTGGAAAAGTACTGAGATTTTTGATACATATCAAGTGTTAGTTTCTATTTAGTAAGATTAAGTTTGGAATGAAATTATAATGATTTAATGTCATCAGTGAAATGATACAGAGAGAAACATTACCATTGATATTTATTTATAATATTTATTTACATTGGTGTTGCAACTCTAGCAACAAGGTAAAAATACTATTTATGGATACTGCATTAAAATTTATACTGTATTTATATTATTTATCAATAATCATGTTAGAAGTCCCTAAAGATAAGCTTTCCCTTTATAAAAGTGAAATTTAGAAGAAAGATTTTCTATGTCTTAAAAGTTTGCTTTTTCAGTACTGAATACTATCACAGATACAGTTTTGAGGAAAACTTTTTTTTATTGGTATATATACACCTTATTTCCCCAAAAATAAGACCTAACCGGAAAATAAGCTCTAGCATGATATTTCAGGATGACATCCCCTGAATATAAGCACTAATGCATCTTTTGGAGCAAAAATTAATATAACACCAGTCTTACTTTTGGGCAAACACAGTATATACATATGTATGTATTTTGCATTTTGGTATGGAATTGTAACAAACAATTAAAATTGAGGATTTATATATTGTGGGGATTTTTAATTTTACTAATAGATAATTTTAGTGAAACTTTACATATGTGTTATAAATCTAAAGATGAACTTTTGAATTCTTCCAGAAAAGGTGGAAAAACCCTGCTATTGTATCCTAAGGTGTTATAGTGTTTTATCTATTAATCAATCTATCTTTATCTATCTATCTATCTATCTATCTATCTATCTATCTATCTATCTTAATGGCAGATGCATAAAGTTACAACTCAGTAGGAGGTTTTTCTTTCATTGGGAAAAAATCTAGTCAAATTAGAAGGAAAATATTGACCATTCTTTATGTAATGAATCTTGAAAGTAAAAGATGTTTAACCTCTCTCATAATTAGAAAAATACAAAACTACAATGAGATACTATTTTTTAAAAACTATTATATTGTCAAAAAAAATAAAAAAAAAAGTGATCATACACTGTTGTACAGGATGAGGAAAAAGGCACATTCTTGGTGGAACTGTAATTTAGTACAACCTTTATGGAGGGTAGTTTGGCAATATCTATCAAAATTACAGTTGCATGTGTCCTTTAACACAGCAATTCCACTTCCAGAAATTCTTTCTTACAGATGTATATTGACACACACAGAACTGGCACATGCACAAGTGTACACATTGCTGTGTTGTTTATAATTGTACAAGATCAGAAACAACCTGAACGTCCATGGCTAGAAGACTAGATGAAGAATGCTACATTCTTTCAATTGAACATAATGTAGCCACTAAAAAGACTGAGAACTAGTTCTTAAGATATATACAGGACAGTGTCTAGAATAACTACTCTTTGTGCAAAAATGTAAAAATTAAAAAATAATTTAAAGGGAGGGAGAGAATGATCTGTATATTCACAAAATATATCTGAAAAGGTACTCAAGGACTGGCAGCAGTGGTTGCCTCCAGGGAGGAGAACTACGACTGTTGAGGACAGAGTGGGAGAGAGACTTCATTTTTACTGTATACTCTTTTGCAGCTTTTCAATTTTGTATCATATGTATGTATTACCCATTTAAAAAATTTACAAAGTAACCCCAAAAGAGAAATATTATGAATAGTATAACAACTCATTTATTCTTAGTTTGAGGATTATTATATTATTTACATTTAATATAAAATTATCTTCAATTTCAAAGTGTAGCATTAAGGCAACTCCAAAATTTTTTAGACTCCGTCACACTTTCTTTGTGGGTTATAATTAATATTTAAAATATAACAGCACACCTCAAAGCAATTTAAATATATCTCCCCATTTAAAGACCACAAGGTATCATTCTTTTTCTCCTTCATCCTTAAAGTATGAGGTTCTTGAAACCAAGGACCCTGCACTCTTTCACCTAGAAGGATAGAATGAGAAAAAGCTACTTTTTAAAAAATCTCTATTTTCAGTTTTATTTCTTCTTAAAACTGCTCACATGTTGTGAGCCCCTCATTGCCCAAGGTGATCAGATACCATATTTTTCAGTGTCATCCTGGGATATTTTTCTTTCAGAGATTTTTGTGATAGAAAAGCGGAACTTGGTTACGCCGCAGGAAAGAATTCAAAGGTGCACTGAATGAGCTGAGAAAATGGTGAATTTCTCGAAAGAGAGAGGATAGGACAGTGCACTTCCAGAGTGGTGGGAGTGGGCAGGTGGGGAGAAGAGCCACTGTCAAAAACGATTTCCTTAAAAAACTATTATTTTAATTATAAAACTAGTATGTGTGATGCATATTTCAAATTTAGATTTTTTTCAAATTGACCTTAAACAAATACCAATTTATACCTCCACCAATAGTGTATGACAGTACACCTTACAGAGCACATCTCAAGTAGAATATCTGAAGTGTCTTACTCTATCTCAGAGAAATAGTCATAAATAAATTTGTCTAGATAATTGAGATGGAAAAGAAAAACAACTTACTGATATATAAGTAGAGTTCCTATAGAAAGCATAAGGTCTCTGAAATACTCTGAAGTGAGCCATTTTACAAAAGGTTGAAAGTGAGATTTAAATAGCTTCAGCGTAGTAAAAAAATGGAGTAGATCATTCTAGAGTGAAGTCATCTCTAATAGAAATTATTAAAAGATTTCCAAACCAGTGAGCACTTTTCAATAGCACAAACAATATTTCTAAGATAAAAGAAAAATAATTTCCTCATAGTTGTCTGTTGTGAAGGCTCAAGCTTTAATGCTAGACCCCAAGAAATAATGGGAAATATTACTAGTGCAGGTATTGAAAGATGGCATCTGTAAAAATAACTGAATATGAAGAGAATAATTCAAATTTGCTACAAATAATTATAAAGAGAAATAATATTCCAAATTCTTTCATCAAGTTTTCATCACCAGTATTAATGTAAGCCATATTAGAGCTGAAGGCAAAATAAATATCAGTAATACTGATCCTGTCTTTATTTAAAATTTTGGTGTTTCGTTCATCATAGATTTTTAACAATGTTGAATTAAAGTGCTATTTTTATGAATTTTTTGATACCCCTTTATATTTTGGACTTGAGGCAAATGCCTTACTCACTTCGTCCTAGTTCCAGTTCTGTTGATCACCCAAACAGCAAAATGATGTTAGAAGAAGAGAAATAAATAAAGCCTCTCTTAAGCACCATTTTGTACAGAGAGATATTAAATAAGAAAAAACAGAATTGGTGAAATATTAAATTTTAAAAAATTCTTATAACTCAGCAAGGTCTATAGTCTTATCCATATTTTATGATGAAGAACTTGAGACTCAAAGAAGTTAGTAATTTGATTGTGACACACAAATGGCATGTGACCCAAATAAGATTGAAACCTATATCAATCTTTTGCCCAAGTTCTTCCCAATACACTAGGTTCTTTCTCAGGGAATTATTGACATTTCAATCAAGCCCTGAAAGAAGAGTAGGGATATGCCAGGAGCAGAAGAAGGGATGACATTCTGGGCAGTGGGGAGAATCGTGGATAAAGCCTGGAAGTAATGTCCAGAGAGATTTACCATGCAGCTAAGGAGGTTGATGTGTCACGGCTCCTTGGCAGAAATGGTTACAAAGCTACTTGATAGGATCTCTAATAATTTGTTCATAGGATTATATATTTTTGCAAAATTTGCCCAAGTAAGATATTTTAACTCCAATCAGTGCAGATTTCTGTGTCTTTCCCTTTTGGCTTTCCCTCCATCACATTTTCCCTTGTGTTAGGTTGCTTTGCAATTGCTCAGGCATTTTTGGGATCCACCTTAGGGGTACTTGAGTTGGAAATAGGTTATTTTGGATTTAGTGGGATATATTTACATGGTTTACAGCCATTCACTCCTGTGGTTATTGCCAGGCTTCTCAGGGTAAGAATAACTTCTAGGCATATTCCAATTGCCTATTGTGCCAACTCATTTGGCGTGATAGTATGAAGGTGCAAGGCCAGAGGCTATCACAAAATGAGTGGTATCTGGGTAGTGGGAATCGGTTATTAGTGGAGCAGAAATGAGGTTTGCAATGTATGGAGCTGGAAGCTAGTCTGTGGAAAATTCTATCACCAGATGAGTAAAATTTATGTGGAGGATTGAGTTCTCATTAAAATCTAGCGAAATTAAAAGTTCTTTCCTATCAGGAATATACTTGCTAATGCTGCATATGTAATTATATATGACTGACATGTTTTTTCTTTTTTGATGGGAATTGTGCAAAATAGAGTTTATCAGAATTCCTGTGTTTGTAGGGTACACACTTGTAGCAACACTGAAATGATATTCTGTGCATTTTTCTGCATCCTAATGTATTATAAGTTATCTTAGCCTAACTGATTCATCTTATCCTGACAAAGTCTGGTGGGTTAGGGGACTAGGCGTGCAAAGTTGCCACTAACACAGTGCAGACAAGTATTTCCAGTGACAAGACTCTTGCATATATTTATCAATGAATCAATGTAGGTAATATGAGTAATTTGGTTACACAATTTTCCAGCTCATCACAATATAGCAGCAAATTAAAAAATGCATTTGAATTGTTTCTTTGCATGTTTTAAATTCAGGTTTAAAAAAATTTTCAGGATTATTGATCATTCTAACATTCAAATATATCTGGCTTCCTTTTGGAAGCCAAAAATTTGAACTGAAGATTCACAAAAGCTTCAAAACATCGAAAACTAGTTCATTACATTGAAATGTACACTGAAAATGTTAAAATCATGAAGAAAGCATTCATGAGAGCCAAGAAAAGATGGACGATTAAAGTAACAGAAAGTTTAAGGTTGTAAGAATCAGGACACTCCCAAAGGGGAAATGAAAAAACAAAAAGAAAATAATAAAGCAAAATACAATTTGTATAGTCAACAGGGGTTGGCAGCAGCTTTGTGTTGATGATTTCATTGACTTTAATGAGGACCGTGGTCTTTCATTATGGCCTGTTACAAAAAGTAATAATGTCATCCAATACTTTAATTAAAGCAATTTTTTCTTCAAACTATGACTTCAATAATATTTATATATAACCAAACAGAACAGAATATAAAGTGGGCAAAAGAGATGTTTCTCAAAAAGATATTTTGAAAAAAATATTTTAGTTATACGCTTAGATTCTAGCTAGTTTATTCCAAGGGAAAATAAAGGTCATTAATATTGTTTTGTTTGTAAATTATTTTCAATAAGACAGACATTACTTACACTGGATGCATTTTCAGACTTAATGAATATATTGAGAAAGCTGTGACTATTTTATGGAGCACAAGACAACTAGCTTATCTTAGAGTACAGATAAGTCAAAAAACAGCTAAGAAAGAACAGTTCATATTATTTTGAAGTGCTAAAAAAAAGAGTAATTGAGGTTATTGCATTTTAACCTTGAGAGGTCATGATAAGAATAATAATCATGATTCAAAAAACAAATTTAATGGGAAGCGTATAAATAATTATTAAGTTTAACTCATTTTTGCATAAGAATTTTGGAAAATACTCAAAATGAAAAAAGTAACAGTTTATACAGAATGAATAGAAATAACGGGAAAATACATACATAATGAAAGGGTTAACAAATAAATAAACCAGACACCAAATACTGCTCCATTATTGTAGATTCTATGCCGGATGTGTCCGACACTGATTAGTTGGCCATTATTGTGCTCTACTGCTGTGACTGAAAACTCTATGTATAGTTTTAAACATTTTCACTGACTGAAAACCAGCCTGTGGGTTTATTCAACAATGTGAAATAACTTTTGGACAATAGTAATTTGTGGTTGAAAACATTCATGGAGTGTTGTCCAACAACATGGCTGCTATGAAAGGTGAGGAAAAGGGCTCCTAGCACTCTTTAAAGATATTAATAAGTGTGCAGGATGTACACCATGTGCAGCTCATTTCTTTAATCTGGTAAGAGAAAAGGCTGCCTCCACAGTTGTTAACCATGTCGGCATTTTATGACAGTTATTTTCCTTTCAGGTTCCTCTCATAAATGGAGTATTTTACATACACATATTAACTTGGATTAAAAAAAAAGTCTACATGTAATATAATGCGTTGTCCACTTTAAGCTACTCAAGTCTTACAATATGAGTCAAGGACATTTTGTGGGCTCTAAAATATATTTTTCAAAGATTTGGAAGAAAAGCCCCAACACAAAAAAAAGCGAAAAGCTTATTAAAAAATATAATAAAAGTCAAATACAATATTTTCACTACAATTCAGAAAGATACATTGAAATGTTTCTATAAGACATTTAAGAAATTGCAGTCACCTTATTTGAATTAATGATAGGGATCATCTTTTGTCATCTTCAAATCTATTTGTAAAGAACTGAGAAAAAATTCAGATAAAAATTAATGGAATATGAAATGAGTGGAAAAGGTAAGCGATTGAATCGACAGAAATTATTCTGACATCAAGAAGTATTTGTAACAAAAAGATTTAAAATCATCACCAAAATCAAGAAGTCACTAGACAGAAGAGATACATTTTCAAATAGAAGTAATGAATATGCTCTTGGATTGTTTGCTAATCCAGTTAATGAGAGGAGGGAATCATATAAACACATTGGAAAAAGACACGAAGTACTTGTTGATTTGACATAAAATGATTATTTTGAAAAAAGTAATATAAAACTCATAATATGCCATTATAACAAAGATATCACAGATGGGTTATAATTGTCATTGATTCAAAGAATATTTCAAATTAATTATTGCACAAGGAAACTTGAATAGCCCTGACATCTTACAGTACATATATATGAAAAATACTAACAACCTGGTAGTACTTTTCCCACATTTGACAACCATTCTAAAAATATGCCTATTAACACAAACTGAAATATTTCCATAAACTGTCAATAATGTAAAAAAAAAAATTAATCAACCAAGAGACTGAATTATCTTTCTCCTCTTTACAGAAAATATTACAAAATCATTGTCACAAGGAGAGGCAATTAAAAAGCATGCAGATTGAACTTCTGATGTGGCCAAGATAGAATAAGTTCACTAAAGCCTATTTCTCTGCTGATTACAACTAAAAACTCTAGACAAAATACAAAAAGCAACTACATGAGGACTTTGAAAAGTAAAGAAAAGCAGGCAGATTGGAGAAAGGAGTTAAAACCTGGAGAGGTGAGTTTCCTCTATTTGCTCATGGTCTTAAGCCAAGAGTGGGCCCCTGGGCAGAGCTGGGGCATCCATACGGCCGACAGCTAAAGCTCAGAGAAATCCTACATCTTTCTGTCCACAAGACCAGGGAGGGGGATGCTGTGGGCCAGAGTGTGGGAATAATACCTTTTTTATACACCTTTTTCCCTTGTTTATGGCTTACAGAGGGCTGGCTTATGGTAAAGCTGAAGCCGTGGGTTTCCTGTCTGTCCAGAGGAGTCGAGAAAAGGGACCCGAGGGCTAGACAAGGTAAGGAGAATTCCTGTTTTTTTTTTTTTTTTTTTTTTTTTTTTTTTTAATTTTTCTTTTCTTTCTCTCTGCCTTACCCCATGAGGTGGCCCCAGTTGTAAGAACTGTGCAGTGGCACGGGCATCCAGGAATTCAGAGGAATCCCATCTTTCTGGCCAAATGATCAGGAGAAAGGACCCCGGTGGGCTGGTGAGTGTGGGACAAATCCTGGAAGGGAGAGACTTGGAGAAGATGATCCTCAAATTATGTGATAAGACAGCATAATGTCAGGCTTACAATTGAGTTGCGCAAGTATGGTTGAGCTGCTTTTATACACAACACCTCTGACACCAAATGTGTGGGTTTTTCCCTCATACCAACCAATTTTCTAACTCTCTGCACGTCAACTGGGTATCTTTCAATTCAATTCAATTCTGACACCAACTACCTGGAGTTAGCATCAGACTTCACAGATCTGAGGGCTCAGTCCCACAAGACTGCCATCACTTCAGATGCCAGTGATAAGTATGGAGTCCCTAGGTTACTCACACTTCTGTCTGACTTAGTTACAAATCAGGGGTTTCCACAATCCTCCTCCCTCAGGTGCAATAATTTGTGCAAACAGCTCATAGAACAAAGGAAAACAGTTTGCTTATTATTTCTTGTGTATTATAAAGGCCAAAAGGGAGAGATGCTTAGGGCAAGGTATAGGGGAAAGGAAATAGCACAGAGCTCACCACCTTCCCAGCATCTCAATGTGTTCACCAATCCTGAAGCTCCCTGAACCCTGTAGTTTAGGGGTTTTTATGGAAGTTTCATTGTGTAGGCAAGCTTGATTAAATCACTGGCCATTGTTAATCACCAGCCCTTGTCCCCTCCTTGGAGGTTGGGGGATAGGGTTCAAAGTTCTAAGCTTCTCATCAAGGTTTGGTCTTTCTAGTGACTAACTCGTATCCTGAAACTATCTAGGAGCCCCTCAGGCAAGAGTCATCTCATTAGCATGCCAAAAACACTCTTATATAGGAGATTCCAAGGGTTTTAGGAGTTCTGTGCCAGGAACTGGGGGACAAAGACCAAATATGTATGTTTTATTTTACCACAGGTGGAGACCCAAAGTTATAATACATAGCCAAGGCTTTGAGAATGAAATTACAAATCTCAAAACTCAGACTAACCTTTACATGGAACATGAGATAAATACCACCAGCCTAGAGAATCAATCAACTAATCAAAACAAAACAAAACAACCCCTGAACTAACATTGGAGCCTTCACCTGTAGAAGGAGAGATGAAACTTGTGTTTGAGCCTAAATAGATTGATTGCATGCTTCCTACAGGTAGAGGGTATAGATCTCCAGACTGCCATGTCCACTTAAGACTTCTGACACCAAATGTAAGTTCCGAGGGGTTTTCAAAACCACATTCAGGTTTGATAATTCACTGAAAGGACGCTCACAAAACTCAATGAGAGCTATTACACTCCTGGCTACAGTTTATTACAGGTTTCAAGATCTGAAAATCAGTATCATTCATCGTATCAACTCAGTAAAAGGAAAACCATATGATCATCTCAATAGATGAAGAAAAGCATCTGACAAATTTTTTGAAACAGGTAATTCCCTGAGTATGACATATCACATTAATAAAGAGAAGTCTGTATAGCTGCTGTGTCCACAGAGGTAGCACCAGGAGATGGTATGGGCTCTGCATACATTGCACAGAAAGTTGGTCCTTATCTTGTAGGGAAATATTGGGTCTAATTTCAGTATTGCTTTAGCATTGGGACTTTTCTACAATACATGTATACAGAAGGTGCCAAAAAATTGTATACACATTTTGAGAAAGGAAAAAACTGTATTAAAATTGTAATAATATATACCGATGACAAAAGATGAATACTAGTCACATTTGACTTTTGCAATTACAAGAGATGCTCAACGAGGTTACCATCAGCGTAATTTTAATAGTTTTTTTCTTTCTTAAAATGTGTATATATTTTTTTTGGCACCCTCTGTATATAAAGAAAACTAGTGCTTTTGAGTATATCTTCTAAAGTAAAGTTCCTATTATACCACAGCTTAAAAATATCCTTAAATTTTTTATTGTTTACAATTCAGCTATGCACATATCTATACGGAATTTTATTTATATACACATATGTTATAGATGAAATAATCTGGCTTGAACAAGAGGTCTGGTTTAATGTTGACTGTTTGGGAAAACTAGCTCTTGAGTTTTATAAGTAATGAGTTGTATAGTTAGGATTTCCAGTTGTCTAATTTCAGAGGTTTGTCAAGCAAACCAATCCTACATTCTTTCTCATATATTGGTTCATATGTCACAGCACCAAGTCTTTTTCTCTATTTTATATTCTTCTTTCATTTCTTGGAACTTTCTTTCATTTCTCTCATCTCTTTTTCATTCTTCCTCCAAGCTTTCACAATCACTTTTTTTCAAGTCCTTGGCATTTTCCAATTCTCTCTTTTTATAGGACATCTTTTTAAATACTCAGTCTTTCATTGCTGATCACTTTGTGAATCATCATGACTTAATATTTTTCCTGTTTGTTATGGTCTACACATGTTTTACTAAACTCCTCAGGGCAGAAAATTTTGTCTTCCGTATTTTATGCTTTGTAAAATGTCATAGACTCTTATGACTTCTAGTAACACTAAATCTCAGTGTGACTTAGCTAAAGCTACATCTTCCTTGTTTTATGTATAAGCTTTACATGCATACAAGAAAAGATTCAAGTTATACCAGCTACCTGATTTGTCAAATGTATCACTATTTTTAAGGTAGCACTAGAATGCTACCTTTTGAAATTACTGGGCACCAGGCCTATAATTTATTTTAACCTGCTTAATTTATATATATATTTTCCAGAACAAGCAAAGTTTTGTTTTTTCATTGTAAGAAGAAAATGTTCCTCTCTTTTTCAATAACTAGATTGAGCTCACATGGAATTGTCTACATGCCAGAATACCTTGTGTTCTAGTTTAAATCATGCCTTTCAGACACAAATTGTCTCTGGAATTACGCATTATTTATGATAATAGGAATCTTTAATGTTAGATTTGACGAATGTCAATATCAAAATACATTGATATTTTCAAAGTTATTTCACAGCAATCTAGACTTTATTTCCTACTTTTTTAGCACACATTTGTTTCAGGACAGTGTGGTGATGAGTTTACATCAGAAGTGAGCAAACTGAGGTTGAGGAAGCGAAATGCTCATTGTGCTGCACTCTGAGCTCTTCTTGGCTTTGGGACTGTCCTTTCCCCAACTTGTCCCTTTTCGCTCAAGAATTATCTGTCTTGTCTACCAAACCCACCTTCAGGAGGTAGCTGAGAGTAGCTTCAAGTGCCACCTCCCTTAGATATATGAGCATTTTTAGTCTGGATTCTAAAAGCTGAAAAAAATCTCAGCCACAGGATTTGAGTAGTGTGACCTTCCTGGTATCGTTCTACTTAGATTAAAGGCTTACTTGATGAGCCACCAAATTTTTTGCTTAATAAGGAAGTTGTGTATGTATTAGTTTTCTTTACCTGCCATAACACATTACCATAACTTTAGCATCTTAAAACAACAACTCATCTCATAGTTCTGTAGGTCAGAAATCCAGGCACATGGTGGCTCAGCTGGTTCTCTGCTCTGGGTTTCACAAGGCTGAAATCAAAGCAGTAGTAGGTGTATACCTTTCTGGAGACTCCAAGGGAGAATCTGTTTCTCGGTTCGTTCAGGTTGTTGACAGAATTTAATTCCATGCAGTTACAGAACTGAGTTCTCCATTTGCTTGCTAGCTGTCAACCAGGAGGCATTCCCCGCTTGTAGAGCTTGCCTGCATTCCTCGGCTTATGGTCCTTTCCCTCCATTTTCAATGTCAGCAACAATGGTTTGAGTCCTTCTTATGCTTTGAATCTCTCTCACCTCCTCTTCTGCTTCCTGTTTCTGCCACATATTTCTCACTCCAGTGAAAAAATTCCTCTTTGGAAGGACTCAAGTGGTTAGATTGGGTCCACCTATATAATTTAGGATAATCCATAACTTTAATTACATCTGTAACTGTCTTTCACAGTAGTACCTAGACTAGTGTTTTATTGACTAACCAAGGGGTGGGAATCTTAGAGGGACATCTTTAGAATTCTGCCTACTATAAGGTAGGTCTGAGACCTGCATGATAAAATGATAAATTTTTTTCAGAGAATGTATGAAGGCACTTGAATACACATGGAGTCATACCATATTCTAGAAAGGGAAGGCTCATATGGAAGAATATTATTCTCCCTGAAATTAATATACACAATTAAAGAACTGTTAATAAAAATCTAAGTGGTTTTTCGGGGGTGTTCTTTACAATTTTATTGTAAAGACAAGAAGAATAAAATGGGTAAAAATAATGACATTAGAGCAGGAAAGAGAAGGTATATTCCCCAATCCATTTCATGAGGCTAGCTATATAACTTTGATGCCAAATCCAAAGAAGGACATTACCAGAAAGAAAAATTACAGGTCAATCTCATTCATGAAAGACGCCCTCCCAGATCTTAAACTAAATATTAGCATATTGAATCTAGCAATATATAAAAAAGAAAAAGACCAATAGGACAGAATATCAAGGTCAGAAACAAATCCATACATATGTGACTACTTGGTTTATGACCAAGACAGCATTGCAGGTAGGGTGGAGAGGACCATCTGTCAATAAATGGTGCTGGTTTAAATGTCCACATTGGGAGGAAGGGAAAGGGTGTGAGGACTACAGATGCCTTACTTACATAAAAAAGTTAACTTAAGGTCTGTTTTGAACTAAATTTGAAAAACAAAACAATAAACTTTTAGAAGACAATATAGAAGACTACGTTAATGACTTCAGGGTAGGAAAAGTCTTTTAAACAGGATACAGATTCCACTGATCGTAAAGGGAAAGAGTGGTACATTTAACTATATTAAGAATTTCTTTTCATCAAAAGACATTACTAAGAGAGTGAAAAGGCAAGCCACAGAGTGGAAAAAAATATCTGTAGTACCTATAATCGACCAAATACATATTTCCATATTATATGATCAATTAATACAAATCGATAAGAAAAAGACAAACAACCTATATAATAATGTGAAAATACCTGATGCTCATATGATGCTCAATGCTCATATGAAAATGATTAATAATCAGAGAAATGCAAAATAGTGCCACAGTGAGTTGGCATTACACACCTATTAGGTTGGCAAAAATTTAAATGTCAGACAATTCAAATATTGGTGAGGATGTGCCCCAACAGGAACTTTTCTATGTTATTGTTGGTTATATAAATTGGTACAATCATTTTGAAAAATTTTGGCATGTTCTTGTGGAGCTGAAGGTAAACATGCCCTATGAAGCAGGAATTCCATTCCAAGATAAAGCTTCTATAGAAATCTATGTTTATGTGCTCTACGACACACACACACACACACACACACACACACACACACACTTTCAGAACAGCATTGCTTGTAATAGGGCAAAGCTTGAAATAGGTCGTATGTCCATCAATAGTAGACTAGATAAATTATAGTATAGCCATGCAATATGGTAACCTAAGCAATGAAAATGAATAAACTACAGCCACAACTTGTGGATGAATCTCAAAGACAGATAGCATTGATCAAAAAAATTTAAGATGTAAAAAAATCTTACTGTATGATTCCATTTACATAGAGTTCAAAAATTGGCATGTTATATTGTTTAAGAATGATTAATTAGGCAGTAAAACAAGAAAGAAAAGCAAGAAATGTTGATAATCATGATAGTGGTTATCTCTAGGCACTCGGGGATTATAAAGGAAGGGGCACATTGGAGGCTTTTGGGGTGTTGGCAATGGTCTACTTTTTGATGCAGTGGAGTTAGTTACATGAGAGTTTGAGTTATAGTCTTTAAATAGTACACTTCAGTTTTATGAACTTTTCTGTGTATTTGTTATATTTCCCATCACAAAAAGTTTATTTTAATCTTCTCCCACCCCCATTCTTCCTGATTCTTCCTCTTCAGTAGCATCTACAGTGCCTCACAGAGACTTAAGAGTTGTTGTAGAAAGACTACAAAGACTGAACAAACAATTCAGTCTTTCAAAACAAAAATACTCCCAAAGTAGGGTCTCAAGACTAAAAAAAGCTTTGCTGAGAGTAACGCATAGCATTTGACCCTATTTCTCTCCCAGCCTTGGCCAGATTAGCTAAAAAACCAGGGAACTGGGAGGAATTCAAGGGAACTGAAGAAGACTGGGAGAAGAACACTGAAGAAGACTGGGAGACCAGCAAGGGAAGGATGAGGTTTTATGGGAGTGGTGGCAAAAGAGCATCCGAGTGGGCTGAGCACCATTACAGTGGACCGGGCATGAGGCCTGTGCTAGAAGCCAGGAAAGCTGTTATCAGAGCAGCCTACGAGGGCTGCCTGCTATGCATCATCCAGCAAAGGACACCAGGTGTCCAGCCTAGGACACCTGTGTCAGAGATGGAGGGTGAAGTCTTGGACTACCTGGTGCTGTGCCTTCTTTCTCTCTCCATTCTTCCCATCCCTTACACTCCTAGAGGTTTTATTCTGCACCCAAGAATCTATATTTTAAAAGGACCTTGGGTAATTCTCATGTAGGTGCCTCTGGTACTGGAGTACCATTGCCCAGGGAAACTGCCTGGTAAAAAGAATCACCAGTTGCACTTGTTAAAAATCCCAATTTCTGGGCCCTATATCAGACACGTAGAATCAGAATCTCTGGAGAAGAAGCAGAATCTCTGGAGAAGGCCTAAGAATTTGTTTTTTTAACAAAGGCCCCCAGCGATTCATAAGGAAGTCTGGGAAACTGCCCTAGAGCCTTTAACTTTTTATTTTCTGCTTTCTCTGCAATATATTTAAAAACAAAACATTTACAATAAGTAAAGATATTTGCATTTTGAAAAACTAAGTACCTTGTGGAAAAGGACGGATTACAAACTGTAAGATTTTTTTCCTCAGCCCAGACTTCTCAGTGCTGCAGATCCATAGATCTGTTTACATGACGTCTTTCCTTGAAGTCACAAAAACATCTTTTTTTAAGGAGGGTGCAGCTCACAGTGGCCCATGTGGGGATTAAACCCCATATGGGGACCCCAACCTTGGTGTTGGGGGTCAGCACCACACTCTAAACAACTGAGCTAATCAGCCACCCCCACAAAACATCTTAAACTCAACGTGTTTAAATTAAAATCAACATCTTCGCCCAAACCAGATTCTTTTTCAGTGTTCCTCACATCTTAGTGATAGCATTACTATCCATCCACTGGGCCACACAGAAATCCTGTCATCTCTTACTCCTCCCTCTTCGTCAGTCCCCATTCTGCCCCATGGAATCTAAACCCATCACCAAGGTCTCCCATTTTATTTTCTAAATTGTTCCATTTTCCCCACTTGTCTCTATTTCCTTGTTCCCACCCAAATATACTTGAACTACTTCCAATACTAAGTACCACCCATAAATCCTAATTGGTACAATGCTGGCCGTGTTCATATTCTCATGCTGCAGCTGGAATGATCTTTTCAAACACAGATCTGATCAGGTCAAATCCCCTCCCCACTTCGCTCTCAAGAAAAAAAATAAAGGTTCTCAGTACGGCCAGTGAGGTCCTGCTTAGTCTGGTCTTCAGCTTCATACTGTAGCACTCTCTCTCTGAAACCTATGCCCTAGCTACAATGGCCTCCTTTCAGTCTCTCAGGCTTGTAATGTTCCCTGTTGACAAAAGGCCTTTACATAAGATGTTTCCTTTTCTCCTTTCTTCAGTTTTTCGTCCTTCAGCTCTCCATTCTACTGTGACTTCCTCAAGGAAGACTTCCCTAACCTTTCTGACCAGATGAATGGATGACCCTTTTGTAAGCTCTGGTAGCACTTACAGTGTTTTCCCCGAAAATAAGACCTAGCCAGACAATCAACTCTATTGCGTCTTTTGGAGCAAAAATTAATGTAAGATCTGGTATTATATTATATTATGTTATATTATATTATACCCGGTATTATATATTATATTATATTATATTATATTATATTATATTATATTATATTATATTATATTATATTATATTACATTACATTATGTCCGGTCTTATAGTAAAATAAGACTGAGGTTTATATTAATTTTTGCTCCAAAAGACACATTACAGCTGATTGTCCCGCTAGGTCTTATTTTCCGGGCAACACAGAACCTAGAGAATTTTGTCACAGGATTAGGTTTTTGGGATCTCTTGCACTCCCATAGTTCTTCTCTGTCTCCCTCCTCCAGTTTTTCCCCCTTTACAATAGACCTTGATGGCTCAGTTAAAACTAGAGAACAAATCTTTAGCAAGTGGAAAACATTTCTTCCCTATTCTCTTGGGAAAAGAGATCTTCCTGAGATGAGATGTAGTAATAGCATAACTGCACAGGCCATTTTTTTTAATAGTTTAAAATAGCAAAGGTTGGAAAACAAAATGGTTAAATTTCCGTATCAAAATAGGTAAAATATATATTATTTTGTAAATTTCTGGATTTGTAAAGTGCCTGACTCAGAGTACACAAGAAGTAAACTTTGGTTCCTTTCCCTTCATCCTTGAAGTTTACAAAATTGTTACTAAAGATTTTAGCAGCTAGGACAAGCAACTCCACAATGAATTATCTGGTAGCTTCCAGGATAAATTATTCTTACCATATAGACACTACATTCAGTTTCTTTCCTTACTTTACCTGTTTGTGCTGTCCAAGTTTAAGCAGCGTATTAAAATGATTATACTCTAAAATTCGTGGAAACATTTTATTATTTTAAAATGTGTATGTAACTAACTAAAACAGAAAAATCCCATGAAAAATGTTTGCACACAGGGGTGAAACACGACAAAAGTTTTTGCTGAAGTTTCTCTACCCTTCTCCACGTTGCCTTGTGTGGTTCATTTGTTATTGAGACTTGTCATTCCCATTTGACTAGGACATTTAATGCTCTTTAGCCAATGTTTCAAATCTGAGGCAAATGTAACCTGGGTGGTTTATTTGTGGGCCCGTGAAGGGAGTGTTCTGGAGGCGATCGTTTTAAGAAAACTCAGCTTATGCTGTGATCCACAGTTTGAAATCAACATCATTTGGCATTTTAAGTTTACCACACATCGCTGAGGTAAGCCTCTACTCATCAAATGACCCTTTTTGACGTCCTCTAGTGATAAAAGCCTGACGTCTAGGCTGAGTTTTATTTTTCCCCCAATGGCTTCTTTGGAAACCGGTGTCTTCTAATACGTGTAGTACTAACTTGCTCCGCTGCCCGCGGGATTGATAGCTGACCCGCGACTCTTCAGGGAGAACTCCCTTCCAGAAGCTCCCACCTCCTCTCGGTGGTCTAGGGGCATCGGGGTTTTCTTTCTCCATAGAGAGTTGGTAGAACGGGCTTTAAAAGAAAGGATAAGGGAGAGTTAGAAGCAACTGTATTGGTAAGAGTCACAATAAGTGGCATTACACCTCTGAGACGCGACGACGAGCACCCAGTTTGGCCGCGAAGCCACACCGACAGGCGTCCCCGGGCCAAACGCCCGACTCACCCTCCCCACTCGCCCTAACTGCTCGCCCAGGTCACAGTCACGTGACCCCGAGCGGCGCGCGCCGGCCGCGGCCCGGATTGGCCCGCGGCGGGAGCGCGGGGTTTGATGGGAAGGAGTTGGCAGGGCCCTCGGCTCTGTCAGTGGCGGCTGCTGCCTGCTCCGGAGGCAGGCTGCGCGGTGGCGGCCCAAGCTGGCAGAGGTGGAAGCCAGCGCCGGGCTTTGCCCGCTTCTTGAAGGTAGAGTGCTCAAACGGAGGGCAGTTCGGAGGGCTCGGCAGAGGGGAGGCGCGCTGAGCTTCTCCCTGGGAAACACGCTGCCGGTTCCCCCGCTTGCCTCTCCCGGCGCCCCCGCCCCACGCCGAGTGGCCTAAGCGCTCTGCGGCGGCGGCGGCGAGTCAAACCCGCTCGCCGGGTCCCTTTGATTGCCCCACACAATGGCAGGGGTGGCTCTGGAGTGCTGGAGACCCCTTTCGGGCCCCCAAGGGGAGGTGGTTCCTTAGCCCTGTTCTCATCGATTCCGGGGGTTTGACAGAGTTGAGCTGAGCATCAGCTCCTCGGCCCACCTCTGTCTGGGCGAAGGGCCATGAGGTCCTACGCTAAGGTATCGCGTGGAGGGCTCTACCCAGCTTCTCTTTCTGAGTTGTGCGGAGGCGCCAGGAGTTGGAAAGATCGGGAGGGACCGAAAACTGTCAGTGTCATGCTGCTCGGCCCAGGCGTGTGGGCGTGGATTATGTGCTACTTGGAGAAGCCTCTACGATTGTCCTTGTCTGAGGGATGGTGGGCGGTGTAAGGGGTGCGCGAGGTTGCTTAGGTGTCGTAAGCGTGGCAGAAGAAGAGCAAATCTAAACTACATCAATCGTTTTAATTCCTGAATATTGTGCATGCGGACTAAGAAGAGAGTTGGGATTGGTGAACTCAATTTTGCTGATGGTTCCCTGACAGTACTAAGTAAAACCTGTGACTCACTGCGTTTTCCACCTTCTGCTTTTCCCACTTGGCTTCTGGTTTGTGGGGCCTAGTGGCGACTGTTTTCTCCTTTCTCCGTGGCCTGGGTGTCACTATTGACAAAGCTGCCCCTATTCCACAGCGGTTTGTGTGGTGGTAAGCTGGTTTCAGGCATATGTTCAAACTGGCAGGGAATGCTAATCGCTTGTCCTCAGTGTCCCCATACTTTGGTTTTAGGAGGACCAATTTGATTTTGAACTCGTTTTTTAAAAGGAGTGATGCATTGAAAATTAGAAATTTAAGTCTCTCTGTCATCTACTGAGATCAGCCCAATGCTATTAATACACTTATGTTGTGTTTCTATATTGTTAAATCAAAAAAGACTATAAGAAAAGGAAGAAGTTATTGGCTATCAAACAAGTGTGATTTCATATAGAAATCTTTCTAATCAAATAATCATTTTTGGTAGTATTTAGTTCAGAATGAACACTGACTTACCCTGAAGACCAGAACTTAATCATCCTATAGTTAAAAGTGCTTTTAGAGCTGTACTTCTTTTCAGTAATTTTATTGTTTGAGCAATAAATGTAGCAGTTTGAGATATTTCAGAATTGCCTTTTCAAATAAGATATTTTTGAAAGTTAGAGTTCTAAAACAAATCTCTTTTAATATTGAATAGTACAATATATTGTTAGAGGTATTGTTGATAGTGATTGCATGAGTAGTTTCTACTTAAGTTTGAAACTTGATAAACATAAAACTAAACTTCATTTGCTCTTAAAGGCCTACAGGTTATTTTAATGGAAGGGTCTGCACAGTATTTTGCTTTATTTTTTGTACTAGAGAAAATGAAAGCAGTACAATTTCAGTTAAAATACAAACTGCAATTTTAAAATTATGAAATAAGTCTTTCTGTTGTAGGAAGTTAAAAAGAAATGCGTTCCATATTAGAAGTATTGTCTACTACATGTGTTTTCTGGCAACAGTAATAACAATGGCTACAATTTATTATGCACTTAAAATTTGTTGTAGACTGTGCCAAATGATACATTATTTCATTTAATTCATACAACAATTCTGTGAAGTATAGGTATTTTCACCACTTTACAAATGTGGAAACAGGCTTAGAGAGTTTAATCTACCCAAGATCACATAGACAGTATGTGGTTGAGCCATTTTTTTGAAACTAGACCTTTTTTTTACTCCATTATTTTAATGTGACTTGAAGTGAGCTGAAAATTTAAGAATAGCATGCCCCAAGATTTTAAATTCTGACATCCAAGCCTGAGTGTGAGTTGTAGTTAATAGAAAACACCCAAATAATATGGTGGACATTGTTATTCATTGAAAAACACGTTAGATGCACCTAGCTTTTAAGGTCATGTCAGGTTCCATTGTGATAGAGTGGAGAGAGACTCTCTGTACATGTTCATGGAAGAGTTCTTGGGGACAAGCCACTTGAGATTGAGCCATCTGTCCACTCAAGGGCAAGCAAATTGATTTATGCTTCAGAAAGAAATGCTAGTTATTTGGTTCCCATGTATTTTCCATGTGTTGAAGCAGAAATGAACTAGAAAACAGCCACGACCACAACCGTTAAAACAACAATTTGAATTGAGAAATTAGAATGTGTTAGGCACTGCTGTAAATACTTTAGAATGCATTATATCATTTAAGCCTTTCAATATTTAAGAGGGTCCTTAACTATCCGTACTTTGCAGATGAAGATATTGAGTAACTGAGGTAACTTATTTGCCCAAGGTTTCATAGTAAGCAATGGGCCACAGCAATTGGAGTTAAGATGTTTGGGTGGCAAGGAGGGAAAAAGAGTTTGAAAATAGAAGAGGTATGAAAATTATAGAAAAATAGTTAATTTATTTAATTTTGTTATGCTTTCATATATTTTGGGAAGTACCACCATTAGTTGTGCATTATAGTAAATCAGCTTCTTTAACAAATACTAGAATTTGGTAGGAAAACTGCTGGAACAATGAGGTTGACTGGTTCTTTGATTACAAACCTGAAAGTGTGGATATGGCATTTAATGACTATTGCCCTACTGTTGGAGAGGACAAATTGAAAAGCACAATCCTCCGCTTCAGGGATCTTGAAAGTTGAGCCAAAGTTTGTTTTATTAACACTAAAACAATTCTCCAAGCAAATAATTAATGTCAAAGTTGGTATTAATTGCAATTTTATGCATATATTTCATATTACACTTATTTTAAAAGTGATATACAGTAAACAAGTAAAGGCAGTGCTGGTAGACTTCTGGTGCCAGTTCTGCCACTAGCCAGAGCTGCATGATTTTGGCAAAACATTTTTAGCTTCTCTTCCACGCAGATTTAGGCATTCATATGAAGGAATTAGGCTACACGATACACTGTAGTAGCAGTCTCTTGTGTTTATAACTCACTTCCCACTTCAGTAGCTCTGTTTACCAGCTATCTGAGAATGTCAGAGGTGCTTTCATGTATTTTATATATAAATATTCCAATCTAATCTATATGCAGCAGACTTTATGTCTGATTTTGCATTATTGAGAATAACTGGTTACTTTTAAAAAAAATCAAAACTAAAATGCCGGTGTCTGGCTCTGTTACTTAATATCTTTGGGGCCTTAGCAAGTTATTTCATTTCCCTAGCCTGAGTTTCCTCGCTTGTAAAATGGAGGAATAGTAGTATCTAAATGATAAAATTCATGTAAAGCATTTGTTGTAGGCCCTGCTAGAAAATACGTGCTTACCAAGTATTTAACTGATTCTATCATTGTTGTTATTACTTTTAAATATTAAAAATTCTGATTTGTGATGGCTACAAACTTAACTTTGAGGCATGTTACTCTGTTACAAACCAAAATGTGTAAGTCAATTGTGTATAAAGCACTGTGCTAGACACCATACGTTAGTTCCAAAATAGTGGGATGATGTATACTTTGAAAATACCATGTTAAAGTGGTTCATCTAAAGCTTCCCTCCCCAGTCACCTTTCTTGGTGATTGTTTTTAGCATCTTGAGACAGTTTTAAGATCTATTTAATGTCTTACTGCAGAAATTTATACTTTTATTCATTAAAGTTCATGGAGTTCCTACAACTGCATTTTAGAAATTTGAATACTGAATTAACATTGAAAGATTAATAATATTTTGACTGCAACTTAAGTGTGGTTTATAACGTTCACTATATTTATAAACATCAAAAAATTTCAGGGCAGATTATAGGTATTTCTGTCCCTAGAACTTACTTGTAAGTGAAAGTATTTCATAATTAGGCTCTTCGTTACTTCTCTAACCAAGGAAGTCCAAGACAGATATGGTTTATGCTAATTCCAACCTATAAATACTGTTGCAGAGTGAATGTGCTAACTTGGTACTGGCATTGTTTTGTGATTACATACATGGTTAAAAAAAAAAAGTAGAATCATGGCCTAACTTTTTTTTGATGGAAATGAAGTAGTTTTATACATTGGTAGTATATACTGTAGTTTGGTAAAAATATGTAAGTTTGGAAGTATACTTTTACTATTTCAACTTAGAAGAATAAAAATTTATATAATTATTGACTGATAAATTATTTTAAAATGTAATATTGCTGATACATTTTCATACATATGGTACTATTATAATAAATTTTAGAGTAATAGAAAAACAACTAAAAGAAGGGGATATATTATACAACTAGCTGACATGAGGGTCAACTAACTTGAGGGGAACTTAGACACAATTTCAGAGAGAAATGTTTATTTGAGTGTTGAACAGCAGTGAATAGATGAGAAGTCTGAAGATAGAGTGGCTTTGGGCCATGTGTTTTTCTGAGCTATTGGACAAATCCCTAAACCTCTTTTCACTTAATGTCCTTATCTGTAAAATGGTAATAATGAAGGCTGTCGTGTGAAAAGTGGTAGTATTATTAACTCTAACTCTCAGAAAAGAACTAAGGCTCAGAAACATTGATTCACTCAAGGTCACAGGTAGCCTTGTAATCCTTATATTTTTTATTGAAAATTCAGTTGGCTTTCTATTATTACTTGTAAGGTCATGTTATTCTAAACATTGTAAAACACCCCTAATTCCAAATAACTAGTTTAGTTGGGAGACAGCAGAATGATAGAAATAGTTGTATTTAAGGATATAGAATGAAAGTAATATAGTAAAACTTTTTTTACAAAGAACAACACTTTAAAGAACAGAAAATTGCAAAGCGGTATGAATATACACTTCTAAAATGCCTTGCTGTTAAGCCTTTCCAGATTTTTGTACTTTTAAATATGTACTGGTTTGGAAGAAAGGATTTTTTTTAGAAGGTGGACTTTACCTCAAGACTGTCTAACTTAAAATTCCACATAAGTGGAGTCCAAAGAAATTAATCTTTTATAATATTTTTAGGCAGTATTACATCTAAATTTTATAGTAGGTATACTGTGTGTTATAACTTAAATTTTTAAAAAATACTTGCTTTATTTCTAGTTGTGAATTCCTTCGGACAATTGATGATATTTATCATTGTGCTCAGTTTCTACAAGTAAAAGATGGGTGGATTATTTTCTCGATGGAGGGTAAGTTACTTTTCTTTATAGCCAGTTTGTAGTCTAATATAAAAGTGTCAAATAAAGCTATTTGTAAAAGTCTCCTTTGTGGTGTAGAATTGAGTGGTAGTTTGATATTATCCCTTACTCTGTTTAATTTTTTATCTGTCTTATGAATTAGTTTTTTATTTGGACTTTAGTAGTTTTACTTACTATATAGTATCTAATGTCTCTGTTTAATGAATTATTTCACTCTGACCTATGAATTGCTTTTATTTCTCTATTTATGCATTCATGTACAAATGGTATCTTTTCTTGTTTTCTTCTCATTGTACCTAAATTTCAATGTCATTTGAAAGAGAGTTGAAATTAAGTATGGTATACAATACTTATGTTTTTACAAGCTATATCCTTTTGCTTAAAGCTTGTCACAAATATTTACTGAAGTCACACTAAATATACTTTTAGGAATTATAGGTTAAGCAAAATTAAAAATGCAGTTTGATTTTATTGGTTAAGACTTTAGAGGAAGTATCTCAAATTTAGAGCTATAAAATTAAAATATATTTATAAATGCTCTTCTCTAATATAAGAGGAGATAACGTAGTCTAGGACAAATTAGTTTGCTTATAATTTTTGGACTCCTTTTTAATAATGGAGTCTAGCAATACTTGGTACACAGTTTTGTTTTGAGCTATTGCTAGAACTGTTTTATTTTGGATTGGCATTATATTGACCCCCTCACCCCCCCAAAAACTTTTTAACAGTTCTGCCTAAGGATCAAATTTATCTGTTCTTCCTTTGTCTTTCTTGTTAGGTTAAACCATATGAAATTGCCAATATTCAACAGCTTTGACTTACATAAATAGCAATTTCATGTGGTTCAACCTAATGTTAACAACGCTTGTGGGAACTACAATGAATTGATATTCATTACACTCTTAGATTGTTGAGTATATAATTGGTAAATATTTTCTCAAGTGTTGTATGAGTCATTTAGGCTGGTTTTTATTCTAGGTGGTATAAAAAAAATCTTTAACAAGTAAGCTCAGCTCTAATGAAGTATTCTTAGATGCCCTTTTAAAATCTGACCTTCAAAAAAGTACTTAAGGAATTCACAATGAAGGTAGCCTATTGATTTTGACCTCCAGAGTCCTAAGTGAACTTTTAGCAATAGTAAATCAGGCCATCTTTAGTCTTGAATTTTTTAATACATAATTTTTTTTTGAATAATCATAGCTAAGAATATTTTTCTTGAAGGAAAATTTGTTTGTATAAAAGTGTGTTTTGTTGGGATTAAGAATGGTAAAAATTGAGCTATCAGAGTTGAAAAGTACTTCTAGGACTAAAAAGAAGTATGAAAATGCTTATTTAATCTTATATAGTTCTGTTTACAATTATAATTTTTATTTGAATTTAAATCTTATTTATAAATAAAGAGGAATACATAGTGCCCGACAACATTTGAAAAAAACAATTTTGGATAAATACGTTCTTTTATGATTAAATCAAGGTGTTTCTAAGTTTGCAGTAACAAGTTTTAATGCTGTGTCTTATTTTTATTTCTATAACAGACAAAACCTTCAACTGTAGAAGTTCTGGAAAATATAGATAAGGTATGTTCAATGGCTCTGGGGCATTTTAATTCATTTTATGTAAATATTTTAGTATATATTATTTTGGAGCCTGGATCTGGTATGGAAATTTAAAGATGACGTAGAGCAAGCATGAGAACTTTAATGTTACATGATCTCAAAAAAATTCAAAGTCTATAAGTGACTTAAGAAGACTGTGTCGAGTAATAGAGAATGAAATTCTGTTTGAATGAAATTAGATCTACAGCCTGGTGTAAATCAATGTTACAGATAGTATAAAGTAGATTTTAAAATGGTCTGCAACAATTTTTATTAAATAAGTTTGCAAACTTCACAGCTTGTTATGCCTTCTGTCATTATAAAAAATGGCTATTCCTTGGGAATACTGAGAGGGATGAATAGATTGAAAGAATATAGGATGGGTCACTGTTTCAATTTATATTCTTTCTTTTTATAGCCAGATTTTTTGTAGGTGTTATCCAGGAAGAATTATTACTTGTTTGGTTTAACAAATACTATTTATTGATGCCAGTTTCATACCTCTGATCTTTGCTAATTTGATAGGTTAAAAATAGTATCTGAATTTTGCATTTAAAAAAGTAATTTGTCAGAGCAGGCATTTTTAAATTTATTTTAATCTTCATTTTTAGTTTTCTTTTTCGTGTTCCTTTTAAAATATTAAGGTATTATATTTCATTGTACTTTAAGAGTTCTTTATAACCTCTCATGTTAAAAATTTTGTTAATATTTTAATATATTTATGAAATTTGAGATTAATGTAAAATAATTTTCTCTTAATAGGAAATTCAAACATTGGAAGAATTTAGGGAAAAAAATCAGAGACTACAAAAATTATGGGTTGGAAGATTAATTCTTTACTCCTCAATTCTTTATCTGCTTACATGTTTAATTGTATACTTGTGGTATCTTCCCGATGAATTTTCAGCAAGACTTGTCATGACACTCCCATTTTTTGCTTTCCCACTGATGTAAGTAAATTGTTCTTTTTGTTGACCTTTGCTCTTTCTGACCAGGTAGTTTAAATGTATTTAGTCTTTTTTTCATTAGGAAATAGCAGTGTCTCAGATTTAATAAATTTGTTTTTTATTTTTCAGTTTAAAACATACTTCTTCAAAAAATAGAACAGTTGTTTTAAACCTTTCTTTACAGTACCTGAGGAATATGACCCAGTGACATTAGTATTAATGGCTCTACATGACAGTCTTTTATGACACTCTAATAGATGGTCATGCTTCCCTAGGGGTACAGGGCATGGAGAGGGCATTTCAGATTGTGGGTAGTGGCAAGTAACAGAGGGTTTGTAAAACAAAAGGAACAACTGCCCCAATGATTGGAATATATTCCATCTATCCCATCGCTCTTCTCCTCGTTTTAGTTACTGCTATAAAGCATTTGACCCTTATAGAAATATTTTATAACATAGCACATTACAGAAGTTGTGTTGTAATTGAGAATTTTGAGAGACAATTGAATAAAAAAATGTGTCCATTCAATCAACATTTGTGGGTACCAATTGTGTAGACATTGGGTTATAATGTTGTATGGTACACAAAAAATACAAAATTTGTGACTGTAGCTGTTAGGCTGCATACATTAAATTAAGTAATAAGCATGATGAATATCATGAACGAGAAGTACCTAATGCTATGAGAGCATTTAACAGGGGCCCTTGCATAGTCTCGGGTGGAGGTAGGGTCAGGTAAAGGCCTTTGTATTCATTATTGCTGCCACAAGTTTAGCAGCTTAAAGCAACACACATTTATTATGTCACACCTGTGTAGTCAGAAGAACCTTGGTTGGGTTCTCTTGTTAGGGTCTTAAAGATCTAAATCAAGCTTGTCAGCTGGTCTGGGGTCTTATTGGGAGTCTCTGGGGGACAAATCTTCTTGCAGGCTCAATCAGGTTATTGGCCAACCTCTGCATCTCTCCGACTTCCTGTTCGGCCCTTGGCTGAGAAAGCTCTGCTTTTAAGGGTTTAACAGATTATATGGGACCCAGCAGGATAATCCAGGATAATCTCCCTATTTTAAAATCAACTGAATAATACTTAATTAGATCTGCAAAGTTCCTTCACAGCAGCACTTAGATTACTATTTGATTATATAACCAGAAGGTGGAAGTCTTGGGGAAGGAGAAGGATATCTTCAGGAGTCTGCTTACCACAGCCTTCCTGAGGAAGTGATGTTTGAGTTTAAGATCAAAGGGATGAGTATGTGTATCAAGGGCTTGTGGTGTGCATGGTGGGTCGTGTTTTAGGCAGGAGGAACAGCGTACCTGAAAGCCCTAAGGCGGGGGGAGCATTGGGATAGAGCATGGTAGGTTTCAAGAATTGAAAGAGGCCAAAGACTGGATGATAGAGGAGTCTGGATAGTTAGGCAAAGGATATTTCTTGTGGCCTTTTAGTTCATGATAAGGATTTTAGGCTTTACTCTAAGAGTTCTAGAAAGCCAGTGAAGATTTTTAAGAAACAATATGACATGATCATATTGTTATTTTTAAAATACCATTGAGGCTACAGTATGGAAAATGAATTAGAGAGGAATAAAAAGGCACCTGGAGCAGCAAGTTAGAAAGTTATTACATTGTCTAGGGGAGAAGGGATTGATGGTGATTTGCACTTGAGTCATGGTAGCAGGGAAGAGAAGCACAGTGGATGGTTTGAAGAGATTTAGGAGGTAGAACCGAGGCAGTATGGATAGGTTCTTAGTGGTTAGTTGGATGTGGGTTGAGGGGAAAAATTTACATCAATGACGAAATCCAAGTTTATGGCTTGGGAAATTTGGTTGATGGTAGTGTCATCTAAATAGGGAACAACATTAGGAGGACCAGGTTTGGTGACCACTGAGACTAAAATACCTGTGTTTCTATTCAGAGAGCTACCAAGTAGAATGATTAAGTATGAGTATGAAGCGCGGGAGATAAATTTGAATAGGTGATGTAAATTTAGGATTTGGCAGCTTATAAATGTCAATCAAAGCCATCATCTATTCGTAAATATTGAGCACCTGCAATGTGTTGCAGGTGGATTGGGCTAGTCTCTAGTGATTGAGAAAGTAATGACAAGATCTGTGTCCTCATGGAGCTTACATTCTATTGGAGTTGGACAGACAAAAAATGAGAGACAAGTAAACAAACAAACATAGTTAATTTAGAGAGAGATAAGTACAATGAAGAAAACAGTGTGATAGTGAGGAATAAGCTACTTTAGGTTGGTCCTGGAAGGTCTCTTGAGTAGGTGAAGTATGAAATTTGAGTTGAGAGCTAAAGTATGAAAAAGGACCAGCATGGAAATAGTTGGAATTTATGGAATATTATTTGTATATACAGTATATAATAGCATATATATCCATAGAGAGAGGTAGGAAATGATTATTCTCTAATTATTAATGATAATTCTCTCTAGGTGGTAGAATTTTAAGGAGTGATTTTTTTCTTATGCTTTTTTAATTTCTTACAAAACCAAAATTAAAGAGTTGAGAAAAGATGTTTCCAAAAAGAGAGAACAAAAAAATGCAAAGGCTGTGAAGTAGGAGAAAGCATAACTTATTTGAGGGTCCAAAAGATAGGTATATCTGGAATGTGTGATGGAGAGAAAGAGTGGTACAAAGGGGGCTGCAGAATCAGGTAGGATCTAGATCATGGCGGGTCATAGAGAGATTTGAATTTCATTTTGGGTGAAATGGAGCGCTTACAAACGTTTTGGTGGAAGAATGGCCTGGTGAGACTTAGGATCAATATGTGCTGCTTTAGAGATTGAATAAGAGGAGGACGAGTAGAAATGGGGAGCTCAACTAGGCTGTTATAGAAGTTTAATCAAAAGATGAATATGGGTTAAACTGCCCAATGGCAGTGGAGGTTAATAGACGACTTGTAAATGTTTTGGGAGTAAAACTGAGACAAGTTGAGAGGAAATGGGAGGTAAGGGAAAAGGAGGAATCAGGGTGATACTTAGGTTTTTTGGTTTGACATGAGGGAGGGGGTAGGATCTTTTTCTTTGGGACCACTGTAGTAAAATTGTTTTGTTTGTTTAGTCTTTGTGCAGGGCACGATTTCAAGTTGGAACTTTTGGAGCTCATACAATTTTAGCTTTGTATGTAGATAGAAGAGCCAAAAATTGAGTGCATGCATATTACAGAATAACTGGCTCTGCCGTGTCAAAATTTTCCTTCTCTTTTGAAATCTTATGACATGCTTCTTCTTTCAGGTACCGTAGTGAATTTTATGATGCTGAGCCCCTTTCCTTTCTTTCCCTTTTATTTTTTCATAAAAAGAGAGGAGAAAAGAAATTTAGAAAGGGCATATGTGTGAGATGTTTAGTTGACTTAAGCATTTTTAAAAACTTTTAAAAAACCCATTTCCATATAAAAATTGATTTTCTGATTATAAAAGATATCTGTCTAGTTGCAAAAGAATGTCTGACCGCTGTGCTGATTTTAATGGCTACCCACAAATTGTTGTCTACTGGATTTGCTATTACGATTCAGAAGACATTTTTGTTTTTGGCAAGTAAATCATATACTAATTGTTTTTAAAAGTAGAAAACTTCATTTCTTTCAAAATGTTTGGTTTTTCTTCAGTTTGATCATTCTACTATTTTGAGTATGAAGCTTTGTTGTCCTTACTGTGTCCTTCTGCCTGTTCTGCATCACCTGCATCTAGTATTTCTTGGCTTGTTAAGCTTCAGAGCCATTTCTCACTTTGTCTCATTCACGTCTGTGACCTGATTCTCAACTGCTGCAGCTTCTATTTCAGTGAGCTTTTCACTTTTGGAAGCATAGACCAGTTATCCAACAAAGAATAGAATTGTCCTCCTGATTGATGACAATCAAAAAAGCATGAAATAAAACACAACAACGTGAAAGTGGATGTTGTGGTAGACAGAAGGCAGACTTACCACAGGGCGTTTTCTTTACTGTGAAATGTGAGCTATTGCCCAAGCTTTAGCCCTGGACTTTTTTCCTTTGGAAACAAAAGTTTTGAGATCTGGACCAGGGTTTCCTTTAAAGAAATGGAGGCAGAGGAGCATTAAAATGTATTGCTTTACTCATTACTATGTGCATTGATTGCAAAACTTAGAAATCCACCTGATAACTGCAAAAGGTGACTGCTGTCTCTGCAGCCCGTTTCCCAAATGCTTTTACTGGACATAAGCATATATTGCAAATCATAACTATTCTAAAGTTATCTTTTATGGTAGCCTATCAGTACTCTATATAAGATGTTTTGAGATTTTATTATATCTTTCAGGATGTAATATGGAGGAACTTGGTGTTTTCTGCCTTTCAGGTCGAATAATACATCTTTGATCTTTTCAATTCTTATTGAAACTGAAATTATAATCTAAATGCTGAATTTATTTCTTAAGAATCATAAAGACTATACTCCATACTGAGGGAAGGTTTGGGTCATAGTCAAAATTTTCTATTTCTGCATTATGCTGGCTGATATGCTTTACCTCGAGAGTTGGTTCATTAACTATAAGCTTTGCCTTAACGAAATCTAAGGGTAATCTTATAGACTTTTACTCCTGATTACCTTATTCTTACAGATGATAACTTTCTAGAAATTCCATTCCCTGTAAGATCATTTCAGAGATCAATTAGCGTAAAATGTTCACCTTCCCAGAGGATTTAGCCATAGTTTTTCTGTTTTTTTTTTTTTTTTTTAAATTCCTTTTTGCTGCTTAAATGGGGTTCTGGGGGAAATTTTTAAGCAGAAGAACTGAGGAAAGTGGCACTGCTCCTGTTTCTCAAGTTTTCTTGTTTTTCTACTAAATTGAAGCCATTTGAGGATAGAACTTTGATCTTACCAATTTTTATGCCTTCATCACACTCCTCCTCCAGCCTTTTGAAGAAAGTTAAACATTTGTTGTATGCACTCTAATCAGAATAGAAAGTATCTCTCAACTATAGTTGGCGCTTAAAGGAGAAGGTATCTATAAACATTTCCTAATATTTACTCAAGGAGAACACAGTTGACCCTTGAACAATGTGGAGGTGGGAGTGGGGGTAGGGGGTGGGGTTAGGGGGTGGGTTAGGGGCAACAATCCCTAGAATAGTAAAAAATCCTCATATAGCTTTTGACTCCCCAGAATCTTAACTACCAATAGCCTACTGTTGACCAGAAGCCCTACTGGTAATATAAACAGCTGATTAACACTTATTTTGTATATTTTATATATTATATATTGTATTTTTACAATAAAATAAGCTAGAGAAAGGAAAATGTTATTAAGAAAATCATAAAGAAGACAAAATATATTTATTGAAAAAAATCTACGTATCAGTGGACGTGCACCGTTCAAACCTGTGTTCAAGGGTCAACTGTATTTACTCTTGTAGGTAAGAAAATCATCTCACCTACAAAAGCATTCCTTTCATAATATTGATAAATATTTGAATAATGATATTCAAATATTGAATATCTACTTGAAAAATTCTACTTGATAGAATTTTGTATTTAAAGAATTATGTACCTGAGACATAATTAAGAGAAATATTCTACTCTTGGATGGGAAGACACAATATTGTAATGAGATTAGTTCTCCCTAAATTCATATAAAAATATGATCACAATAAAAATACCAATGATACGTTAAAAATTTTGACACAGTTATTCTATAATTTTTAATGGAAAAATAATCACATAAGAATATCTTGAAAATTCTAAAAAAAGAGGAATGCAGAGGTCTACCAGGCATCAAATGCATTATAAAGCTTCATTAATTAAAAGTTTGGTACAGTGTGTAAATAGAGACACAGACCAAAGAATGAGACATGAGAATTCCCAAAAGGAATTTTTCTATGGTTTTTATGTTTGATAGAGCTGACACTTCAAATCAAAGGGGAAAAATGGTGGTGTTATATCCAAAAACAAACAAATAAATAGCTAGATAGATAAATAAAGTAAAGTAAAAAAGTAAGTCTTGATTCCTACCATGTTTTTTATACCACAATAAATCATTGTTATTAGTTTGTCTGAATGTAAAGGTTATTCTTGCTAAACCCTTTGATTCAATAAATGGACAACATAGTTAACATAGTTATACATATTGAGACCTGTATATCTTTTCGGTTTTAGCTTTAGGTAATATTTAAATCTCATCTAGAAACATTTCAATACATTGGAGAGGGCTTATGGGGTTGTTGCAATGAGAGTATTTAAGTTGAGCAGAAAGGATGCATGATTTCTCTTTAAGCTATGCCTGTCTGTGTCATTGTTGAAACCAAACAGGAGTTTCTGCCTGTAGCATGTGTATCTTATTTTCATTATTCTAAACGTGGATTTTAGGCTTTACACTTTGAGAAGTTTATCTTGCTACCTCTTTGTGAGATAAAGTTTTCCTTCTCTGGTTCTGTTCTTCTGAGTCCCTGAATGATCTCCATTGCTTTGGGAGCCCTTCCACATATTTTGAGGATTGGGCTTTAGCTGTATCAAAAAAGAAATTTGCAGTTTTGTTTTTGTTTTCCTTGTTTGGGTGATTTCTAAGAAAAGGAGTGGGGAAAGAAGATTATGCCACTATTCTCAAGTAGGAGTCATTAATAGTGTCTTTAATAGCTTCACAAAATGTTGCCACATTTTCACAAATTATATGTAATTATTGGGAGAGCAAAACTTTGTCAGGATAACTGAAACGTAGATTCCTGAAGCACTTTAATTCTTTTTCTAAATTTTATTTTAAAAATACAAAAGAATTCCATTTAATTTAGCCTTAAAGAATAGCTAACTTGGATGTTGTACCTTTTCAAGTTTTGAAGACTTGATGCGTGGAAATTTTGTATTACTTGATAGCTCATTTTCTCCTGCAGTAGTTCTGATAAAAACCAAATGGAGAATTTATTGTTCACCCTGGGGGGTTAGTGAGTTTTATTTTGAAGTAAGGGAGTCTATTTCAATTCTTGTAGTTTTTACTCTTTGAAAACTATATATGCTTTAAAAAAAGTATCTACTCATTTAAGAAAATTTACTGATTTCCTACAGAATTCCAGTCACTTTCTTTTCAGTTCCTTCTTTTATCTTTTCTGTTTTCTTTCCTTGTACTTTTTTCTACATTATCTCTCTCGGCTTGCCACTGTTTCAGTGGCTTTGCAGTGGATAAATAATATAGGACTTTTCTGTTGTTGTAGAATCTTTGAGGGTGATGAACAGTGTGTTTATTTAACCTTCTCTCATTTTCTTTCCCTTGATAGGACAGTGCTCAGTGTCTTTTTTAGTCTTAAGTCATTGTGCAGGTGCCATGTAGGAATCTGGTGCTGGTTGTTTGGTGTTTTCATATCATAAAAATAAATTACAGCAATGTAAAAAAGCTTGTATTAGTTATCTATTGCTGTGTAACAAATTGCCCTAGAATTTAGTAGCTTAAATAAACGTTTATTACCTCTCATAGTTTGTGAGGGGCAGGAATGTGGGGACAGCTTAGTTGGGTGGTTCTGGCTCAGGGTCTTTTATTCATGTATAAATTGCAGTTAAGCTGTTGGCTGGGGCTGTAGTCATCTCAAGGCTTAACTAAGGCTGGAGAATTTACATTTAAGCTCACACATGTAGTTATTGGCAGGTCTCAGCTCCTGATCACTGGCTGTTTTCAGAGACCTCTGTTCCTCACCACATGGGCCTTTCTATAGAATTTCCTGAATGTCCTCATGTCACAGCAGCTGGCTTCTCTCAGAATGAGTAATCTAAGAGATAGAAAGATAGTGAGTGGAAGAGAAGACCCAAGATGGGAGCTGTAGTCTTTTATAACCTAATTTTGATGTGACATATTATCACTTCTGCCATATGCTATTGGTCACACAGACCGACACTTGTGAGAGAAGACTGGACAGTGGTGTCAATACCAGAAGAACGCGTTCACTGGTGACTACCTTGCAGGCTGACCACCAAGAATAGCAATGATAGTTTAGAGTCATGAACTAATTTTCATGCTTATTATCTGAATTTATATTCAGATATAATTTATTTCTTTTATAAAATGATGAATAATGTTTGTATAGTCTGCCATGTTCTATGGAGAAAGAGGTATTTTGCTATATTTACTTTGAATTTAAAAGCTGACCTTGATAAGTTTGTGATTAGGATCATTTTTTGATCTTTTTTTAATTCTTTTAATTTCATTTGATGTCTTATTAATGCAATGCTTAAACAATTATCCTCATAAAATCTTTGGAAGGAGGTGTATAGCTAAATTTACGTATCAAGTATTTATATTAAGGTAAGATTTTTCCCCTCTAGATAGCTTATTCTATTTAGTAGAGAAGATCCCTCCAATGTTAAATAATAGGAAGAGAGTGGCACTTACATTTGTATAATGCTCTGGATTTGTACAACATACTTTTCCCTTAATGCATGGGAATAGACAAATTTTTGGAGTTGATGCTTACTTAGTAAGAAGGGATTATATAATTTGTTCTTAATCTTTTGTGGGGTTAATAGACCCCTTTGAGAATGATGGAAGCAGTGGTCTCTCCAGAGAAATGCATTTATGCACTCAAAGGCAATTTTGCAATTCAGGGGACTCTTAGAACGTCCATGGATTTTAGATTGAGAACTCCTCCTTTGAAAGCACAGATAGACTTCTGATGGTCCCTGAAACAAACGAGTACTTTTTGATTGTCAACATATAAAATGAAACAATCTACCTAACTCTCACTGGAAATGTGTATTTGTTTTCATTTTATATGGCTTCTAATTTACTTATTCTAATGATGGTCTTTTTGTTTCTGAATTTTGTTTCCTCTGTAGCATCTGGAGCATAAGAACAGTGCTTATTTTCTTCTTCTCCAAGAGAACAGAAAGAAATAGTAAGTTGATTTTCTAAGTTCTTATAAATGCATTACAAAATCCATTTTATAGTGCATTAAAAAATCCGTCTTATAGTGCATTGGTTTGTAATTGAATGGTAGGTTATGAAATGCTGTATTGAAATGACATCGTGGTAAATATTGAAGAGGTTTACTGTAAAGCGTAAGAAAGGTTATGAATGATCAAGATGGTTCTGTTGTGTTATTTCTGTCTTGTTCATTTAGAATTTTTATTTACACTAAATGAATTCATTTCTTTAAATCAAGAGAAATTATATTTGTTAAATTAATCTATAGAAAACTTATTGAGTAAAATATGGTAATTAATTTATTTTATTAATTACACCATTCTCTTTAACCTCACAGACCATAGGCTTTTGTTTTTAATCGAAGTATGGAAATTATGATAAAATCTTCTGTACTTGTTCTGTGTATGTACAGATTTTAAAGATTTTCAGGTCTTAAAACTCTGAACTGTAATTAACCAAACCTATGCAAATTTCATTTGAAATGAACTTTATATGTGACATACTTTTTCTTGTTTTAACTTTTCATTATAGAAAATTTCAAATATATACAAAAGTAGACTGAATAGTATAATGAACCCTTGCATACCTATCACACAATCTAAACAATCATCAACTCATGGTCAAGCTTTCATTTTTACCCCCACTTCCCCCACGTCCTATGTGACTCTGGAGTATAATATATTCCAAATATATCTATCCATAGCAGACTAAAAAAATTAACACAATACATTATAATACCTAAAAAAGAATTTTAAAAGAAGTCCCAAGAAACACTGGTTAGTAACTTGTGTAAGTTTCAGGTGTCCAAATTGTAATTAGATAACCTCTGTATATGCTATAGCGTGCTCACTACCAATAATCTAGTGAGCATACGTTTGGTCCCCTTTACCCATTTTGCCCTTCCCCAACTCCTCTTTCCTTCTGGTAACCACCAGTCTGTTGTTTGTGTCTATGAGTTTGTTTTTGTTTTGTTTGTTAATTTGTTTCTTATAAGAGAAGTCTTAATATCATAAAATATTAAATATAAACATTAAATTTCTAATTATCTCATAAGTATCATTTGCTTTAAAAATATTTTGTGTGTTTGACTCAGGATCCAAATAAGGATCATACAGATACATGATTTCAAACTGTTCTCCGTGCTCATCTGACCATTCCTGGTAGACTTCCTTGACTCCTTTGCCCTCTTTCCCAGCCTATTTGTCTGGTAAATCGTACCTTGTAAACCATACCCTGTTCAAATACAATTATATGCTTAATCTATGACTGGCAAGACCCTACCCAGGTTAAAAACATTTATATGGTTAATCAATGCCTGTAGCAGAAAAGGTAAATTTGTTAGAGGAAAATCAATCATACAATATGTTGACCAGACTTACTTAAAAATATCTATGATTGCAAATACCAAATGTGCGCATATACTTAACACTTCTACCCAGCCACTCTCACCTGATGTCTCACTTTAAGGAGAAAATAGATGTAGGTAGATGGGAGCTCCCTTGCCACCAAATGTATCAAGTTAGCTCCACCTGTTACTCAGTATGTTGTCATCTTCATGGTATTCTGAGAGACTGACTTTGATCCCATCTCTGGTTAAGCTCCCATTTCTGCTCTGGATTCTGGATACTCTGGCCATCTCAAGAACGTTGCTCTTGCAGTTATCCCTTCCTGGACTTATCCTCTCCTTTGCATCATCTGTGTCTATTGGATTGTCCCTATTGGCATATAATCCTGCCTCAATACAGTCATCTGGTGGGAAAAAACCCTGTGCTGACTCCATATTCCCTTGAATCTAGCATACATTTCTCTCCCCTTCAAAGTCCTCTCATGTCAAAATTATCTTGAATCTGACCACTTTGAACCTTCTTTACTACTATTGCAGTTCTAACTCAGGTCATCATTTCTTGCTTGCACTACCGCAGTGGCTTCCTAACTGGTCTATTTTTAAAGTACAAATCAGATCTTGTGGCTCTTTTGCTTAAAATTCTTTAATGGTTTCCCTTTGTAACCAGAGTTAAATCTGAATTCTTACCCAAGTCTCTGGCCTACGGCCTATTTCTCTAACTTCACCTCCTTCCACTCACCTTTTTTCACTTTTGCTTTAACCACACTAGACATCTTTTGTTCTACAAATAATTTTAAATTATTTGAACCTCAGTTTTCTTATTTATAAAATGGAAACAAGTATTTGTTTGCAAGTATTAAAACTATATGTGAAAGCATATAAACGCTGCAGAGTGTAATAATACACATGTGGGCTGATGGTACTAATTTTTCTTTATCAATTCTTATTCTTTTAAAATTATTCTTGCCTTTAAAATTTTTGTTGCCTTAATGAGTTAGTACCCAGTGTAATATTAAATTGAAGTGGGCATAGCAGGTACCCTTGTCTAGTTCCTGAGTAAACCATTAAGTATGATGTTTGGTATGGTTTTTAAAAATACTGATATTTTTTATTAGATTAAAGGAAGTAAGCTTTTGGTATTGTTTCCAGTGATATTTAGTAGCATAGTGGCTGCTGGGAGGATAGGAAGAAGATTAAAACAAACATGCTCTCTGACTTCGTGGAAGGAACAAAATAGTGAAAAATATAAGAAATCTTATTTTTAAAAAGTCCTTGGAAATACTTCTCTAGGAAATCAAATGTTTCAATATTTTGACTTACAAATAGGCACATCAGGATGTGGTAATTATATAAAATAATTTTTGCTTTAAAAGTTTATTTTAAGGATCCTTTCATTTAAGAAAATTTGCTAATTCATTTGAATAAGTATTGCATGTACATTTAAATAGACTCATAAAAGATTGTCTTGTAGTTTTACACATGTTGTTAAAGCATAATGTCAGGATATATATACAGAGGGTGCCAAAAAAATGTAGACACATTTTAAGAAAGGAAAAAACTCCTGTATTAAAATTGTAATACTCAATATATACCGATAACAGAAGATGAATACAAGTCACATTTGACTTCTGTAATTACAAGAGGTGCTCAAAGTAATTGCCATCAGCATAATTTTAATACAGGTTTTTCCTTTCTTAAAATGTGTATTTTATATATATATATATATATATATATATATATATATATATATATATATATATATATATATATATAAAATGCCTGAAGCCATTGGTTGTGTTCTTGATTGTTGTTCTCTATTAGTTTTACTTCCTTTATTTTACAAGTCAGACCTAGTATAGATTAAATTAAGAGATGGCAAATTAAGCCTGTGGGTTAAGTCCTGCCCATCATCTTGTACAGAGCTGATGATCTAAGAATGGTTTTTACATTTTTAAATCATTGAAAAAATTCTAAAGAATGATATTTTGTGAAATGTTAAATTACATGGAATTCAAATTTCTGTTTTTATTGGAACACAGCCATGCCCATTCATTTATGGGTTGTCTATAGGTGCTTTCATTCTATAATAGCAGAGTTGAGTAGTTGTGGCAGATTGTATGTGGTGCTCTTAATACTTCAGACTGTTTCAGGATGCACAACAAATCACAGTGACATAGTTTTAACTTGACAGCATTTCAAGTGCTACCTGTATTGCTGTATTGTGACAATTTTATTTTTTGTTATGAGGGCAAACTCATTAAGTAAAAACAAGAAAAGAAAATTGGACTCTGAATGTTGTCCTCCTTTAAGGATACAATGGAATGTAGACTTTTGCTATCAAATCACAAAGCATTGTGTTTATTGTGCAGTGACATTATAGCTGTGCTAAAAGAATAAAATATACAATAACTAATACCATACTAAGTACTCATTGAGTAATGAGTACCATACTAAGTACTCATCATATTCCCAACTCACAGCTAAGCAATGGTCAGAAAAATCAGAACATTTAAAATGTAATATCATAGCAGAAATTCTTTATACAAATAAAAAGTGAAAATGGAACTTCAAAGTGAGTTTCTGAGTGGCTTATTTGCAAAGCAAAGAAAGCCATGTACCAATGGTGAGTTAATTAAATTGTGTTTGTTTGAAGCAGCTGAAGAAATGTGTTCAGAGAAAATATACTTGTTTGGCTAGGAGTCTTTGGCAAGCAACAACAATTGCTCGAAGAAGTGAGAACATTGGAAGCAACATAGTCAATTTAAAAACAAGGCAAATGAATTCAAGTGAATTCATCTTTCTTGGCTTTTGATGAGTTGACAAGTATTACTGATACTGAACTTAATTGTAGTTTATTTGAGGATTCAATACTGAGCTTGAAGTGACTGAAGAGTTAGCCTCTATGAAAAATCTGTGTAGACCAGTTCCAGGAGAGAATATTTTTGAAGTTGAAAAAAACACTAATTCAGTACAACCTGAAGTGGAATCTGCTAAGATGTATTATAACTATTAGTAGTAAAAATATGTGTCAAGCAGAAAAAGGCTCAGTTGGATTAATTTACAAAGCTCGTTAAACTGTAAGGTGTTTAAATTATATGGTTATTCACTGTGTTATTCAATAGCACGTAATTTGCAGAGCATATTCGAGCTTATCATGTGTTATTAAACTAATAGTAATGTTAATGGGGAATTTTATTTGTTGTTATGGACTTAACTATCGTCAGTTATGTGATCTTTTATTAGAAGTAGAAGCTGAATATCTAGACCTGCCGTACCACATAGCAGTTTGATGGCTTAGTAGTGGTAAAGTCTTATTGTGATATTTTGAGCTCAGAGCCCAGATGGAAAGTTTTGGAGTGAGAAGAACCATCTTCAAACACTGAATGAATGCTGACTGGCTTTGGAAATTAGCTTTTGCTGCAGATTTTATAATGGTTCTTAATGAGTTTAACCTAAGATTGCAAGACCAAACAGTCCCATATGTGAAAACTTCATGCCATAAAGTCATTTAGAAAATAACATTATAATGACAAAAAGTAATTTTAAAAATGCTATGAAAAGTTAAGCAAGCAAGATCTCCATTCCACACAGATTTGCAGCAGATCCATAATCCGAGCTCAAACTACAGTTTTAGCAGTTGTTTTCAGAGCTCATGCAAGTGTAAGGAAATTTCCATATTTCAAAATCCATTTAACTGTACAATTGAGGCGCTTCCACTAATATTCAATTGGAAGTGATTAATTTGCCATGTAATAACATGATAAAAGGCATATTTCAAGAAAAAATCTGAAGAATTCTATGAATGCCTTCCAGACAGTAAATATTCTCAGTTAAAATCATGTGCTTGTGGACTGACTTCAGTATTTAGCAGTACTTATTGGATTTTTGTGTACTATTAGCTGTACACATTGGATTTTTGAAAATGTTTTTTCACACACACATACACACATACAAAGAAAACATTTTCAAAAATCCAATGTGTAAAATCTCATTACATATCAACATTAACAGATTAAAATTTGCAATCAATTTGATGATACGGGAACACTAACTTTGAACCTCAGTTAAGTGCAGTATTATCCCCTCACACAAAAAGAAAATAATTCCATTATTTTCATTGCCAAACCTGTGTTATAGAAACTTGAACTCATTATTATTATTATATTTGAATTTTGTCAATAAAAGGTTTGTGGAATTTCTCTTTTGCTTTAAAATTACGAACTTGATTTTGTGTTTTGGTCAGTAAAGCCTAAAATATTTATTGTTTGGTCCTTTACAGAAAAAGCTTGCTGACCTCTGGATTAAACGATAGGTATTTGGCTTGGTCTCATCTAACTAAAGATGACTATTTCCTTCAGAGATGTCAGCAAATTATTTTCTCCCTTTAGCAATAAGTCTGCTAGCCTATTAAAGACTACTTAATGTAGTTTGAAAAAAAAATTTTTGAAAAAATGTTTTATAGGGAAGTCATCTTCTCTATAAATTTGTATTTTTTTTATTTTTATATAAATAATATACTTTTAATTGGATATTCAGGTGTTTGCTACCCCAGAACTTTAAAGAGATAATTTTATTTATAAATTTAATTAAAAATTAAGAACAATCATTTAATTTTATTTGATAAAATATTTAAATCAAGTTATAACTTATTCATCTTGCCAGTTGGAATAGTATTCCTATTTGTACTAGTTAAATATTTTTAGATAAAAACTAGAAACCTAAAACAAATTTGCAAAGCAGATATTGACATTCATAAGTGATTTTTTTTAAAAAAAGATTTTATTGGGGAAGGGGAACAGGACTTTATTGGGGAACAGTATGTACTTGCAGGATTTTTTCCAAGTCAGGTTGTCCTTTCAGTCTTAGTTGTGGAGGGCGCAGCTCAGCTCCAGGTCCAGTTGCCGTTGTTAGTTGCAGGGGGTGCAGCCTACCATTCCTTGGTGTGAGTCGAACGGGCAACCTTGTGGTTGAGAGGACATGCTCCAACCAACTGAGCCATCCGGGAGCTCAGCTGCAGCTCAGCTCAAGGTGCCATGTTCAATCTTAGTTGCAGGGGTTGGAGCCCACCATCCCTTGTGGGAGTCGAGGAGTCGAACTGGCAACCTTGTGGTTGAGAGCCCACTGGCCCATGTGGGAATCGAACCGGCAGCCTTCGGCGTTAGGAGCATGGAGTTCCAACCACCTGAACCACTTGGCTGGCCCCATAAGTGATATTTTTTGAAATGATTCTTCATGTTACACCATACTAACCTAAATAAGCAGGGAAATCTTAGAAAAGTTTAATTTTGAAAAGTAATTAGTATCCTCTTCCAAAACCTCTGCATGTATAGTACTGGAGATTTTCAAAAGATTTTCTTTATTACTGCTCAGTGTCTTGAAGGTTGAATAACTTAATAAAGTATATTATGCACTTATTGTAAACAAAGAGAACATTTTTATTACCAATGCATAAAAAGAGATTTGGCATTAATTTTGTAAATTTGGGTGGGATATTGAAAGGAAGAAGTAATTAGTAATGTTTCTGAAATACTTTATATATCTTTTTATACTTGTATTCTATGTAAAGTCCATTTTTCCCCTACTTTGTTTATAATATATAATATAGGCAAAAATACGAAATATATATGGGTAAAGATTGTGATAATTTTTATCTGTACACATCAGTGAGAAATCCTAAAATGAGCAATTTTTCTTGCTGTTGCTTAATATATATATCATTTGGCATGATTTTTTCTTATATCTAGGTATCTTAATCTGATTTAGCTTTGATTTAAATCTTGTTTTCTAGATGAAGCATTGGATGATTTAAAATCACAGAAGAAAAAAATAGTAAGTTAAATTTAACTTATATAAAACTAATTAAGAATTGAATAATTAATGTTTATATGTTATAAGTAATGACTTTCTAAGAAACAAGTATGCTTTTAGGTAGCATTTTAATGATGAAGCTAAGTTATGAATATTTTTGCTAGTTAATAATGATTGACAGGAAAAAGTAGTTAGATGGACTTTTGAGATTCTGAGGAAGTGTCATTTGGAAGCTGAGAAGTAAGTAAATGAATCATATTGGAAGACTAAGTGAGGCCAAGGGATTAAAAAGGTGGGTGTCCAGATTGATTATTGATTAAGGCCAAAAAAGGACTAAATATCCACCTATGTCAGTTCTCAGGTTTTCTTGACAAGATAAGGCAAAGAGAGAGGGAATCAAGAAGATTGGTTGTAAACGACAAATTTAACATGAAAAGGATGAAGAAAAAGGGAGCGAGAGAGAATTTTTTTCTTTGGTTTCTTCCATTTTCTATCAGCAACTCTGATTACATGGGTATTGATTGTGGGGCCAGTAAAATGCATCCTTCCGATGCATTGGAGAGAGGGTCAAGAGTAAGAAAGGAAGGGCCCTACATATTTGGAGGTTAATATATAATAGTTTCTAATAAGTGAATTGAACTTGGTTTTTGACTTGAATTTACATATGTTTTTTATGTAATTATTTTTGAAGTATGTAAATGATAATTGATAGCATTATCGTGTTATATGGAAACTTATTTAATCAGATAAAAATGATCAATGTATTTTAATCTAACATGTAATATGTAACAATTATTTTGAAACTAATAAGATTAATGTTAAAAATTGTTCTGTGAATTGATAATAAAAGACACTGGTCTTAAGGGTTTTAAATACCTGAAAAATAAAGGAACTTTAATTATGAAAAGATTCCTTAGCTATTTTGTTTCATGCTCCTTCAATGTTCTGTGAGATGTTTATCAAAATTGCATTAACATTTTTGATGGTCCTAAATTGAAACACAGAAATATTCCCATTATATTGTTATATTTTTGACATACTGTATATTATAGAGCAGCCAGAATTCAAAGTGAAGAAATACTGATGGTTCTCTGTCATATAGAAGTTGTGACATGCTTGGTTTTGTTTGCTGATGTGATAAAAAGAAGAGCTGGTAGTAATGGTTAGAGTTAAGCCCTACTTGTACCAAAATGGAGAAATATTGATTAAGGTAGAAAAGACACAGAGGAAGATAAAAGAAAAAAGCAGAAGAAAATAAAAATTTCTGAGTGATGAGAAGCTATTCCAATGTCAGTGGCATCACATCACCAGAAAACACAATCTTGGAGAACATATAATTGGGGAAAAACTTCTCAATAGAGTAACAGAGCAGACTTGGAAAATTCTGTGAAAGGGCTAGCCAAGTTATTTACTTCTTCTTTAATAGCCCTTGAAGGAATCACAACATAAAAGATGCTTCATCTAGGCCTGACAGTTGGGAAATTCAGTTCAGGATTCAATAGTTGTGTATATCTAAATGGTTCATGAAGCATCATGTTAAATAGTTCACTATGGCGTTTCTCTTGCAGTATGATTAAAGGAAAATATGTTGGCTGCTCTAACTCATTTTATTAATTAGGGAACACAATTTACATTGACTTGACCAATGCTGATTATAATACTGTTGCTACTAGGAACTAGTTCCTGGACTTTATTGCTCAAGCCCTTTACAAAGCTGCTTTGTTTGAGTAGCTTTACACTTTGTTTAGAACAATAGGTGTTAAGGGTGTATTAGTAAATAGCACAGTGCTAGCTAATGATTGTGCTGGCAATGAGAGGAGAAAGAAGGGACATTACTTTGGGCAAAAGCTAAATGTAATCAAAACTGATCTCGTCCATTGATGTTTAAGTCTAAACTCTACACTTATAGCCTTAAAAAATACTTTTATTGTTGAAATGCCTGCAGGAAAAATAACTTTTAGTCTAAAATTATTCAACTCCTATACCTTCTCTTACTAACAAAATTAATACAAGTTTATATTTACTACTTGACATTTTATTAAAGGTAGTTTCCTTAAGGATATATCTCTTTAATCTGAATAGATTTGTAATGTAATTTTTAATTTGTAAAAGTTTAATTTGTAACAATGAACATGAATTATCAACTGATTAAAAAGTTAAATTACTTAGAAAGGAAAGAGAGTAACATCTTAACAATGTTTTAAATCTATGAACTTAATGTAAGTACTTACTAAAAGCTAGGAATTAATCTTTATTTATCTAAAAAACTTCCAAGTCTGAATGTGTCTATTTTTCCACATAACTTGTGGTTGGTCTTCAAAAAACACTTTTAGTTTTGTTTTTTTTTTTAAAAATCACTGTTCAATAGGTAATCCCTCTGCCTCCATGACCATCCCATCAAAACAGTTGAAAGACAACATCTAAAACACGAGTCAAAATGATCTCTTTAAGTGGCTTCATGAAAATGCCGTGCTTTTTCCAAATTAGTATTTCTATGTGGTAGTTCCTTTCTGGCATTTTCCTGGAAATTTAAGTTTTTCCAAATCCTGAGAAAAATCAGTTGAGAAAGGGGGAACATGGGAAGAAGTGTTATAATTTTCTGAGAATTAAAGCTTAACAGTCAACTACAAATGTTACTGGTTCAAAGGAGTCCACTAATGTCAGTTGAAAGCAAGAATAAAATTCTAACATGTTGAGCTGTAGGTTAATGTGGACATTTCTGGGACTAGGACAAAAGCATGTAGAAGGGAAGTGGCACAATCTAATTAGTCAGTCTTGCTTTTGTGGTCACGTTATAAGTATGTTTTATGTGCCTGCCTGTTATTAATGGTGAGCTGTTCTTACAAGTAAATTATATACACAATATACTTTTTATAAAATCCTGTGAATGATATTCCGTGAAATAAATTTTGGAAGCAAAGGATGTCCTTAAATTGGCAATTTCAGCATGTGATTCTGTGTAGGGCTGTTAAATAACCTCACTAGCGTTTCAAATGTTACATTTTTGTATTACCCAATAATGTTTGCTGGCATTTTCCAGTGTTTGAATATTCACCATAGGCTACAGATCTTTGTAAATGCTTTAACAGAAGAAATGCAGAGAGAAAAGATGTGACTGTTATTGTGAAATACTCCTATATGAAATCAGAAAATAATATAAAATCTGAATTAGTAAAAACAATATTGATTTCAACAGCAAAAACAATATGAGGGTAAGCAGACAATATTTTCATTGTTGTAAAATCATGAGTTTAAATGATGCAACATGTACCTTAATGCTCTGAATTTAAGATTCTTTTTGGCATATTAATAATTTGACCAAAGTCAGTGCAAAATGAAAGAAATTTTTCTGTGTCTGGAATATTTGTCATGAAACAAAAATCAAGAATATTGGATAGGGCAGTTAATGCTTTGTGTTTTAAAATTTTATTTCAAGAATAATAATTTAAATATTAAACTTTTGTGCAATTTTTCAAAATTAAAAGAAATCTTGACATTTATTTTGTGTTAGTATTCCTTTTTTGTATTCTCTATGATGAAATGTCTATACCAGGTAGAAATAATTGTTATATGTTATTAAAATATAAAATCTTGCCAAAATAATGTTGATTCCTAATAAATAAGTAACCATGTATTTTATTCTCATTTTTAAATAAAAAACTCTGAAATTTTAGTATAACCATATCACAGCAAAACAATTCACTCTTTGTTATGTCATTCATTATTATTTGAAATATATAAAATATTATGAAAAATACAGAGAAACTTATAATTTAGGGAATTCTGAGAATCCAGTTTCTCACTCCTAAATTCTGGGATTAATATGTTGGATATCTGGAAACCAACTTGTTTCAAAACACTTGTTTGTTTCAGAGCCATTCTGGATAATTGGGATATCATTGAAGATTATGTGTTATTGTGTTAGGTACTTTTATAGACTCTTTCTCTCCTACATATTTAAATTGGACAACAGTACTATGAATACGATCTTAATGTATCTGCTTTACAAAAGGGGGAACTGAGGCTAACAGACTTGGTTGAAGTCTTTCTAGCTGATTAAGAAGAGATGTGCTTTGAACCCAGATCTTTTCTGACTTCAGAGCTTCAAGTTTATGTTCTTTCTGCTGATCAGAATGTCTATTTAAAACAAGTTATTCACTTAAAATGTTGTATGGATAAATGTATTAATTAAGCTATTATGTAGCCCCATGTAGCTTTTTAAATTTTCATTACTTAAAATAGAATAAAATTACAATTCAGTTCCTCATTTGCATGAGCAACATTTTAGGTGCTCATTTATCACATGGCTTGGTGGCTACTATATTCTGCAGATATAAACCATTTCCATCATTATATAAAGTTTTATTGCTGCAGCATTGGTCTAAAAAGTCAAAAATTAATTTGTAGAGATCAGGGATTCAGCTCTTTGATAGTCTATGTAATTTTGGTGTATATACTATCATGCCCTCTCTCTACACTTATTCCCAGTTTTTCTCCAACTCAAATGATATTACAAACATTTCCTTTACATCAGAAAATTAAACTTTCTTGTTTTGAGAATTTATTATAATTTTGCAATAATTAGAAAAATGTTTTAGTTTCACTAAACCAAGGTTGATAAATCATTCATCTAAGTACTTAGCTTTTTAAATGTTAAATTGAGTTTTTAATGAGGAGTCTATTAACTACTATTGTGGCAGCATAGTTTTAACTGTATTTTTAATTTGTTAAATGTGTTCTGTATTGCATTTTAAAATAAATGCCCTTTGTAAAATGACACTTAATGAATCTAAGTGCCTATCAGTGGTCACTGAGAAGGAAAAGATTCTGTTCCATTTTTGTAAAAGCATTATATTTTATATATTAGCTATTTGTCATAACTTTGACTATCTAACACTAAAGTTAATTTTTTCTGATATTGGGCCATAACTGCTAAAATGATACTTTACTAGTGATTACTTTTAAAATTAAACCCATGTACTAAGCCGTAAAGTGACTTGAGTGCATTGTAAATAAAATGCTATAATAATGAAATGTTTTAATTACAGTCCCTCATGTGAGCATAGAACTCAGTAAAAATTTTACTTAAATTCTTACTATGTTCAGTTTTTCCCCTCTAAAGTTGTTTGAATCTAAATAAAAAAGGGGGAGCTTCAGCTTTTAAAGTCATTTGAGCAAATTCCATGGCTGTTCTCCCAGTTAGTGAGTTTTCACTGCATTTGCAGCAAGCTAATTGCTTCTGCTAATAAATAATCTAAAATCGATGCTGACAGCAGTTAATTGGCACAGAGATTTTATTTTGTAAAGCTCTTGGCTAACGACCTTCTTTAAATTAATAGCATTAAGTGCTGTGAGGAAATAAATCTGAGGAATTGCCTGTCATTTGCTTGTCATGTCTAATAACTTCCAATAATGATGGCTGATAGATTTTTGCACATTCCATTATTGAAGTTGGTGCATGTAATTATTCTCCTCATTATATGTAAACAATTAGCAATATTTGGTATTTCCTTGCAGTAAAACTGTTAAATACAAGTAACATTAGAGGTCAGAAGTCATTTTAAAATCTGGATTTTCATTATTTGAATGTAGGAAGTCTTTCATGCTATCTGGATGTATTATGTGCTGTTTATTTTAAGCCTTGTATTTGAGCACTTTTTGACTAGCACTTATAAAATAAGTAATATGTGTGTTTTAAAATGTAACAATTTATGGAAATTTTTGTTCGCAGCTTGAAGAAGTCATGGAAAAAGAAACGTATAAAACAGCTAAATTAATTCTTGAAAGATTTGATCCAGACTCAAAGAAAGCAAAGGTAAGTCTGTGATATCACTACTATTTTATTACAAATTGCACATTGTAATAGGTCACTGAAATAACATTATTGTAATTGACAGGAGTTTGAGCCGCCATCTGCTGGAGCAGCTGTAGCTGCAAGACCTGGACAAGGTAAATAACTTTGTACAAACTGCTGCTGCTGTTGGAAAGATCCATATTTATCCAAGTGAGTTCAAAAGTGTGATAGAGGTGTGTAAAAATTTATGTAGAGTGCTTTTATGTTAATTTTTATTTGGTAATTTGGGATATGACTTGGAGTGATGGCAGTAGGTTTATTTCATTTTGATTTTATAGGATTATGATGATAAAGTATCTGTTGAGCTTTAATATATAATTAGTTTTAATCCTTTGAAATCTAAGTAATTTCACCAATATTTTGTAAGTTTTTTCCCCGCTTTAAATAAGGATCTTGTTATGAAAATTCTTGTTATGAAATATCTTGTTATGAAATATTTTGTTATGAAAATTCTTACATTTTTATGATTTACTTTTGAGGTGAATTTAATGAAGATTTTTGTCAAATTTGAAGTTTCTTCTAAAATAACACTTTTATTTAGGAAGAGAATAAAATAATTTAGAAATGAGGAAAAAATTGAATTACTCCTATATAACATTAAGTCTTTCTTTTTGAGGTAATATTCCCAGATTATTAGTGAAACCATGACTTATTTTGTCATTAAATAGTATGTAAAATTTAAAAAATCATTATTTTGACTGGTTACACAGAGTATCCCCAAGACTGGCATGTGAAAAAGTATTTTTGAGTTTACGTTGGCTTCCCTCTTTGTTCTCTTCTCTAGAATATAATACTACAGTTTGTAATGCTTTTGTAGCAAATATAGAAGATAATATTGTGAAAAATTTAACATCTATCCTTTTAAATCATCAGAATTTAGGCTGGTTTATAAAGATAGGATGACATTTAGAACTTTGAGAAGTCAATTCTTTTATAAATATCCACAAAGACGATGGGTACTAAGTAAGCCATAATAGTTTTAGGTTTTCTAATTGGCAGAGCTATGTGGGAAGAACCCCACCCTCTCCCATATTGCCTAAGTAGGATTTTGGGTTTTAGAAATATTAGCCTGCTCTTTAGATAACTGTAAAAGTTTACATATTATTAAAATAAACTAGGCATAGGTACTTGCAATGAAACTCCTACTTTAATAATCAGTCTAAATTTTTGCACAATTTATACTTCTTTCTAGTAATTATAAAAAAAAAAAGTTTTTGGCCTATAGGCTAGGTTTCTGTAATTTTTGCAGTATTTTGTATAACTGGTACTAACTTTTCAAAAATACTTCCTGAATAACCTTAGTGAATATGTTTTTAAAATGTGATAATTTGCAGAAATCTGTTGCTGTTACTTTTGAAAAATTCTGTTCTTTTCTCTCTTACTAAAGGTCAGATGTATGATCCCCTTTACTGACATTTTTAAGTATTTATTAATATTTAAGCAGCATAAGTTACTTCAAGAGCTAAACTTAACTTTCCTTAGAAACTTTGAAATCCAAATACATTTTTTCCTTCTAATGTCATATCATAATTATAGAAAAACCATTGCTGGTCTTTCTGTTTTGGATTCCTGTGGTACTGCTTTTAGATATTCTTTTCTGGAAAATTAACATTTAGCTATATATAAATGAATTGTTTATTTAAAAGAATGTACAGGCACCATGCGGAATAAACAAATTATTAAAAAATGGTTTTTGACTATAAGAAGCTTATAACCATTTTTTTTTTTAAATATTTTTTCTGGACTGTGCTATTGTAGTAATCCCAGCTCTTCCAGGTCTATTGTAATTAATTGCTGTTTGGATTTTTTCCTTATTTAAAAAAATTCTAAACTATTTCAACTTTATCCTACTTTTTGAGAATTATAATTTAGTTTTGTTGTTTAAATTAATCCTGTCATATCTCTTTTAGGTTCCCATTATTTTTACAGATGACTTTGTCATACGTTTTATTTATATTTAAGTTCTGTTTCTGTGTGTTTAAAGTTAAGTCTTTTTACTTTGCTTGAACCAACCTTCCTTTCTCCCTCCCTTCCTCCCCCGTTCCCTCTGCCTCCTGTTTCCTTCCCCTTTCCCTCCCTTTCCTTTTCTTTCACCTGTTTCTGAACTTAAATAATAGAAAGGAGAAAAAAGTACTGAAGATGTACGTATGTACATATATGTGGCACTTGAATAGATTTACTCTCCAAATCTAACTATAAATCTAATTGTGGTGTCCTTATTTTACTAGTTCTCTTGCATGATTGCTGAAAACAGAACTTTGATTTATGTGTAGTAGGTATCATTCTGTTATTTTTTATTACCTACTTGTTAATGAAATATATTACACTGAGATTAATTATAGATTTTGAGAATAGTATTCTTTGATTTGCTTAGATTTAGTACTAAAAGGAGTATAATATTTACTGGGCATGATATTAACCCAACTACCTCTCCCTTTTTAAATAGATTTCGTCTTTTAGAACATTTTTAGATTTACAGAAAAATTGCAAAGCTAGTACAAAGAGTTCCTATATACCCGTGTACAAAGCTTCACCTACTATTAACATCTTACATTAACAGAATACATTTGTTAACATTAATGAATATTGACTCACTATTATTAACTTAAAATCCACAGTTTATTCACATTTCCTTAGTTTTTACCTAATGTCCTTTTTCTGTTTCAGAATCCTATCCAGGATACCACATTACATTTAGTTGTCATGTATTCTTAGGCTTCTTTTGGCTGTGCCAGAAAATCAGTGTCATCATTTGATGTGAAGGAATAAATGAACATAAAAAGTAGATATATGTACAAATATACATATATCATTAAATAGAATGATATGGTGCTTGGATGCTTAGCACTTATTCTAGTTCTGTAGAAATCATGGACTGAGAGATGGAAAGATTTTATGTCCTTTCTGGATTAAAAAGCAATAAAGTTTGGATTTAATGAAAAATGGAATTTGTCACAGTGTAAATTCCTGAATAGCTTCTATAGGAGAATAAATCTAGTTATTTGGGGATGGTAAAAAAACTAAATTTTTGTTCAAGGTTTAGTTGGTACCATGTTTCCCTGAAAATAAGACCTACCCTGAAAATGAGCCTCAGTTGAGATCATCAGCCAGACAGACGCTTTTAGTACGTTTTGACGATGTTCCAGAAAAAGATGACATGACTGTATTTGAATAAATGTAGATTGTTGTACATGAAAAAATAAGACATCCCCTGAAAATACACTGTAATGCATCTTTTGGAGCAAAAATTAATATAAGACCCTGTCTTATTTTCGGGGAAATATGGTGTATAGGATTAAATTTGACTTCCGTGTTCTAACTTCTGATTTATTTAGGGTTGTTTTTTTTCCTCAATAATGTTTAATGAGTTTGTGGTATCTGCCAGGCATTGTTTTAGGCCCCGGGGACATAGTACCCTGTTTCCCTGAAAATAAGACCTAGCCGGACAGTCAACTCTAATGCATCTTTTGGAGCAAAAATTAATATAAGTCCTGGTATGATATCCAGTATTATATTGTATTATATTATATTATATTATATTATATTATATTATATTATATTATATTATATTATATTATATATTATATTATACCTGGTCTTACAGTAAAATAAGACTGGGTCTTATATTAATTTTTGCTCCAAAAGACGCATTAGAGCTGATTGTCTGGCTAGGTCTTATTTTTGGGGAAACATGGTAGTGAACAAAACAAACAAACAAAAATCTCTCTCTTTTTGTATGTGTGTATATATATAAATTTATCTGTGAAAATAAAGACATGCTGATGAATTGATGAATAGGGAGTGGCTTGAGTGAGGATGGGTTGAAGTTTTAAATAGGGTTGTCAAGGAAGGCCACATTTATAAGTATTTGATCAAAGACATGAAATAAGTGAGAGAATGAGCCCTACTGATATCTGAGGAAAGAACATTCCAGACAGAGGAATCAATAAGTGTAAAGACGAAGTAGAGAGCATGCCCAGACTGCTCTAGAAATAGAAAGGACGCCAGTATGGCTGGACTGGATTGAAGCATGTGGAGAGGAATAGGAGAAGCAGTAAGAGAGGCAACAAAGGATCGTAGAGAGCCTTGTATGTAGAATGTAGACCATAAGAACTTCATTTTTCAATGATTTAAAAAAAATGTTTTACTTTTTTGTTTTGAACAGAGAATTTACATGATCTAAATTATGTTTTAAAAGGCAGCTTACTGTGTTGAGGCTGCAAAGGAAACAAAGGTGGAAGCAGGGAGACGACCTAAGAAGCTGTTGCTATAATCTAGGAAAGCACTGAGGGTGACTTGGACCTTGAGTTAGTCACACTGGAGGTGGTGTAAGAAGTAGTAAGAGCCTGCATATTTTGAAGGTGGAAGATTTCCTGATGGGTTGAATATAGGGTCAGAGAATAAGGAGTAAGAGATGATCTCCAGTATTTTTACCTGAATAACTGGGAAGATAGAGTTGCCATTTATTGAGATGGTAGATATTGCAAGTGGAACACTTTTTGGAGGGGGTTGAGGTGAGGTGGTGAAGAGCAGGATTTGACATGTATATCTGAGATGCCTACTAGATAGACATCCAAGTGGAGATTTTAAGGAAGATTTGAGTATGAGTCTGGCAAACAGGAATTATCTGGGTTGAAGATATAAATTTTGGGTGTCATCAGTATGTGGGTGGTATTAAAACCACAAGACTGGAAATGGTCACCAAGGATGTAAGTGTGGGGAAAGAAAAGGACCAAGGCCACCCTAGGGCACTCGAAAATTAAGATACTGAGAGTAATGAAGAGGAACCAGAAAAAGAAACTGAGTAGTGGTCACTGAGATATGAAGCCCAGAAGAGTGTGGAGTCTGGGATGCTAATTGAAGAGAGTATTTCAAAGTAGTGACAAAAATTAATGCCAAGTAAGTTGAGGGTTGAGAATTCAACACTGATTTTAGCAATGTTGAGGTCCTTGGTGATCTTGAAAAGAAAAGTTTTGGTGGAAGAATGGGGACAAAAATCTGATAAGTGAATTTAAGAAAGTATGGGGATAGAGATGTTGGAGACAATAACGAGAGACAATTCTTTTGATTAAAAAGCTAGAGGGGGGAAGCATTTTCTGTATGAAAAAAATGATAGCATGTTTGTGTGCTACTGGGAATGGCATAGAAGACACAGAATAATTGATGATGGAGGAGAGAGTGGGGACAATTGATGGAGAACTGTCCGTGAGGAGGCATGAAGGGGTGGGGTTTCGGGTACAAATGGAAGAGTTGGCTTTTGATAACTATAGTAAGGAGGGAAGACAGAGATATGGGAAGGTGGTGGGAATTTTCTTCTGGTTTTATCTTTTTTCCCAGTGAGAGTGAGGATGGGGAAGATGTTGGGGTTCTGAAGAGAAGGTATAAAATAATTCTCTAGGAGAGAGAGTAAGTAGATTAGGAAAATGTAGGAAGGCCAGGGGACACTAACATCCACTTAGAGTTAATGGTCATGAATTTAAAGCATGGTTGTGTGTGTTTTCCAGTTGTGTTTAGCTGTATGGGAACAGGCATGGAGTAGGCCGAGAGTTGGTTTTAACCAGAGCTGGGGTTTTGCCTAATGGGTTTGATAAAGTGATAAAGGGGCAGGGAGGTGCAGTTGTATAACAAGGAAGTGATTATAACAATGTATTATGGAATCTAAGATGATCATGAGGTAAATAAGGACATGAGAGGGGGCTGATAAATGGTCAAAAGGTATTGGCAGTATTAATATAGGGGTCTGCAAACTGCAGCCTGCAAATCTGGGCCAACAGCTCTTTTACATGGCTGTTGAAATTATTATGGCTGTTGGTTTTACATTTTTACAGTGTTCTAAGAAATAACAAAGAAGAATGAGAATATGCAACAGAAATTGTATGTGGTCGACAAAGTCTAAAATATTAATGTATGACGCTTTATGAAAAATATTTGCTGACCCCTTTAATAACTAATAATTAATGGATCATAGATCCCCTTGGAGTTGAAAGAATAATAGAGGAAATAAGCTGGAAAGGTAAGTGTTCTTTGAGAGTGGGATACTTGAACTTGAGAGGGATGTACTTATCCTTAATGGCAAGGATATAGGACTAGATAGGACCATAGGAGTGAATGGCTGAAGTAGGGGGGCTGATAAGATTATGAGATGATGACATCCGATAGCTAAAATAAATTCTTAACAGACCCTTCTATATTTGTTTTAAAAGGAAGCTACCTATACATTCTCTTTTACCTTTGTACATAACACTACGTCTCTACTGATAAAATTAGCAAAAGAAAAGTCAATTGTATCCTGCCACAGCTAAATTTGAAATCAATAAGTATTGCAGAAAAAATTAATGGCTCTAGCAAATGGATTTTAACTTCTTATTTAAGTAGGTTTTTAGAGTTTACTCACTTGTGTTCCGTGGGATATATTGAAGATTAAAGTAGAAATCATTAATCTCTTTTGATCTTGATAGCAAATGGGATGGTTTTCTTAGTGCCGAATAGTATTCCATTGTGTATATATACCACAACTTCTTTATCCATTCATCTATCAAAGGACATTTTGGTTGTTTCCATGTCTTGGACACAGTAAACAAAGCTGCAATGAACATTGGAGCACACGTGTCTTTATGTATAAATGTTTTCAGATTTTTGAGGTAGATACCCAGGAGAGGGATTGCTGGGTCATAAGGTAATTCTATTCGTAATTTTTTGAGGAACCTCCACACTGCTTTCCATAACGGCCGCACCAGTCTGCATTACCACCAAGTGTATGAGGGTTCCTTTTTCTCCACAGCCTCTCCAACACTTGTTACTATTTGTCTTATTGATGATAGCCATTCTGACTGGGGTGAGGTGATATCTCATTGTGGTTTTTATTTGCATTTCTCTGATGATTAGTGATGTTGAGCATTTTTTCATATGTCTATTTGCCATTTGTATGTCCTCTTTGGAGAAATGTCTCTGCAGGTCCTCTGCCCATTTTTCAATTGGGTTGTTTGTTTTTTTGTTTTGAGTTGTATGAGTTCCTTGTATATTTTGGATATTAGCCCTTTATCGGAGGCACTGTTTGCAAAAATCTTCTCCCATTCAGTTGGTTGCCTCTTTATTTTGTCGATGGTTTCTTTTTCTGTGCAGAAGCTTTTAAGTTTCATGTAGTCCCATTCGTTTATTTTAGCTTTTACTTCAATTGCCTTTGAAGTCAAATTCATAAAATGCTCTTTGAACCCAAGGTCCATAAGTTTAGTACCTATGTTTTCTTCTATGCAGTTTATTGTGTCAGGTCTTATGCTTAAGTCTTTGATCCACTTTGAATTAATTTTGGTACATGGTGACAGCAGTCCAGTTTCATTCTTTTGCACGTGGCTATCCAATTCTCCCAGCCCCATTTCATGAAGAGGCTGTCTTTCCTCCATTGTATGTTTTTAGCTTCTTTGTCAAAAATTATCTGTCCATATTTATGTGGTTTTATTTCTGGGTTCTCAATTTTATTCCATTGGTCTATGTGTCTGTTTTTCTGCCAATACCATGCTGTTTTGATTATTGTAGCCCTGTAGTACAGGCCAAAGTCAGGAAGTGTGATACCTCCAGTATTGTTCTTTTTTCTTAAGATTGCTTTGGCTATTCGGGGTCTTTTGTGGTTCCAAACAAATCTGATGATTTTTTTGTTCTATTTCTTTAAAAAATGCCATTGGGATTTTGATGGGGATTGCATTAAATCTGTATATTGCTTTGGGTAGTATGGCCATTTTAACTATGTTGATTCTTCCAATCCATGAGCATGGAATGTCTTTCCATTTGTTTGTGTCTTCTTCAATTTCTTTCAAAAATGTCTTATAGTTTTCAGCATATAGTTCCTTCACATCCTTGGTTAAGTTTATTCCTAGGTATTTTATTCCTTTTGCTGCAATTGCAAAAGGAATTGTTTTTTGTATTTCTTTTTCTGAGATTTCATTATTAGTATATAGGAATGCAATGGACTTTTGTACGTTGATTTTGAAGCCAGCAACTTTACTGTATTTGTTGATTGTTTCTAATAGCTTTTTGGTGGAGTCTTTAGGGTTTTCTATATATAGCATCATGTCATCTGCAAAGAGTGATAATTTAACTTCTTCATTCCCAATTTGGATGCCTTTTATTTCTTTCTCTTGCCTGATTGCTCTGGCAAGGACTTCCAACACTATGTTGAAAAGCAGAGGTGATAGGGGACAGCCCTGTCGTGTTCCTGAATGTAGAGCAAAGGGCTTCAGTTTTTCACCATTAATTATGAGATTAGCTGAGGGCTTGTCATATATGGCCTTTATTATGTTAAGGTATTTTCCTTCTATACCTATTTTATTAAGTGTTTTAATCATAAATGGATGTTGTATCTTGTCAAACGCTTTTTCTGCATCAATTGATATAATCATATGATTTTTGTCCTTTTTTTTTTTTAACATGGAGGATGGATTGGAGAGAGCAAGGCTGCAGACATGGAAATCAGTTAGGATACTGTGTTTCCCTGAAAATAAGACCTAGCCGGATAATCAGCTCTAATGCATCTTTTGGAGCAAAAATTAATATAAGACCTAGTCTTATATTATTTTAGATAAGACTTGGTCTTATATTATAGTAAAATAAGACTGGATCTTATATTAATTTTTGCTCCAAAAGGCGCATTAAAGCTGATTGTCCGGCTAGGTCTTATTTTTGGGGAAACACGGTTATCATCCAATATATTCGTAGGTAAGCAATAAAGGCCTGCACTAAAGTTGTGGCAAAGGAGTTGAAAAAGAGATTTAAGAGAATTCAGATTTAAGAGTAGATTGACAAGACTTGATGGCAATCAGATTTGGAAATAGGGGAGTGGGAGGAGGAGTCAACATATCACTTAGGTTACTTTTGGTTTGGGTTACTGGTTAGATGTTAGTGTTTTAAGCAAGATAAGGAACATGAGAATTGGAGTAATTGTGTAGAAGATACGTAATGCATTTGCTTTTGGAACTGTTGTGTAGGAATTACATCCAGGTGGTGCGGCTTATAGGCAGTTGATTATTTCTTACGGAGCTCAGGAAGAAGATTGAGACTGTAGATACAGATTAGGAATCATTGGGAAGTATGGGTGACAGTTACTGAAACTATGGAATTGAGTGTAATTGCCCAGGGAGAGAAAACAGTAAGAGGAGCTATGGCAAAACCCTGTAAGGGTAGGTGGAGAAAGAGGAGCCCAGGAAAAAGACAGAAGGAATGATCAGCGTTAACAACAGAATTAAACTGGCATCTAAAAAAGTTGAAGTGTAGTAGAGCTGGCACCCACTGCTATAGTCTGCAAAGGGTCAGGTAAGTAGAAGACAGATGAGACCATTGCATCTGACAGGTTGCGTAACAGATGAGGGTGGTAGTGTCATAAAAACTGGGATTTGAATCCTGGCTCCATCTTATTTCACTGTGAGACTTTTGGTAAGTTACTTAGCTTCTGAGCTTTTGTTTTTCCTTTTGAAAACTGGGGATAGGAGTTATCTCAAAGATCTAAATATTGATGAAATTAGTAAACTCACATAAAGCGCCTAGAAGAGCAGCTATGCTAATAACAATAATGGTGGTGTAACCAAAGCAGTGGTACTTTCCAGTGGTGGGGGTTACTGTGGTAGCAAAGAAGGACCAAAACCAGATTGTGCTGTGTTAAGAAGTGAAATGTTGGGGAAGTTTTTCTTTTTTCAAAAATCTTTGCCTCTATTTGAAGGAAGATGTTATGGAATCATTTCTGTTAATAGAAAGCCACCAACTTATTGAGAAAACAATTTTAGTAGAGAAGTATGGCAGAAGCTGTATTTAAAAGAGGTTAGTGTGAAGAGGATGTGAAGATGTTATGGTGAATGTAGAGTTTAGAATATTTGAAAGTAAGAGACATCAGATGTGTGATCTTTCTTATTTTGGTTATTTAAAGGAATTATATTTGTATAAATTTAAATAATAGAGACCGGAATATAAGTAAATTGAAAAATAGAAACTCTCCTGAAGATGTATTACCACATCTGACGTAACTGCATCTTATAATCATACTTCTAAAGAGCCAAATTCACCCTAAATTTAAGTTTTCACATCTGCATATGTGAGTCATTCATAGGCTTAAAGATTTTTTTTTTTCCTCATTACTAAAATTTATTGAAAGTTTTTCTTATGAGGCTTAGAACTGGACACAATAGTTCTGAAAGTCTTTGACTAGTGTTAGGGAAAATATGAGGATTGTGTTTGTAGTACTGCCAACACTTTTTAAAGAAATTTGAAACCTAGAATGAATAAAAGACTTTTAAGTTCTCATAAGAACAGGTGGTATCAGCTAGGATGAAAATGCAGGCCTGCTAACTATTGTATGGTGTTCTTCCTACTACAGCTTAATACCAAAGCAAAGACAAAACCTTCCACCAGTATGTAAAGAAACAGTATTTAAAATCTGATAAATTAAGAGATAATTATTGGTATTATAGCACATTCATCTCAAGAATTATTTAATAACAAGTTAGAGTTATAGATTTAAAGTTTTACATAAATTGTGAAGTTACACATTTAAACAAGTTTACAAATAACTTTAGGAAAACATTTAACTTGTAAATTCATATCTATTTTATTTTAATTGATTTAGAAATTCTAGGTTGCTTGGTTTTTGATTTATTATAATCTCTGCAACCTTTAGATGTATACTACTTATATTGGTTATTGCTCATTAAGTACTTTTTCTGTGTTCTGGCTAATCTCTTTGCACTGATGGTCTCATTTAATCTTACCATAAGAGGTAAATATTCACATTTTAAGGAGCCTGAACTTAGAGATGTTATTAACTTGGAAAAGGCTATATGCACATCTAATAAACAGGATGGAGCTAAAATTTAAATTAAGACACTTTAATCCCAGAGTCTTTGCTTTAGCAATCATCCTGTTTTATCATTATTTAAACTTTTCTACCTTTTGTTTATCGTGGTATTGTAGTTTTTAATCTTATTTTGATTTTATTTGCTTAATTTTGAATTTGAAAATATAGACATGTCCTCATATTCAGTGAGAGTGATTTTTATCAAATCATTGACTGGTCATTGATAAGTATGTTAGAACATCCTCAGGTCAAGAATTGACCTTATGGAACATTCCTTATGATACTTTACCAGATTGATGTGGGTAAATCTTTTTTGGGGGGTGCTATTTTACATTTAAGTGTAGGAAATGTTGAATATAACCAATATGACTACTTTGTTGAGTACTAGAAACTTTTTGGAGTAATTATAGTACAAGGCATTTGTGAATGGCAAGCTGACTTAAAGTTGAGAAATCTTAGATATTTTAAATTGAGATTAACAAAATACTCATATTTCGTAACACTTTAGCAAATATAGATTTAGACTGTATCATTAGCTATTTTTAACTATTGATATTGTAACTCTTTGTTACTTGCTTTTCCTTTGAAAACGATGGAACTGTATTTTTCCCTTTACTGACTCTAATATTTCTCCCCCTCTGTCTGCCTAAATTGCAACTTAGACGTTATTAAGCCAAGTCTCTCTTATGGAATGCCAGACCTCATGTTCCTTGCTTACTAGTTATTCGTAGACCTCACCTTTCAGTAGCACATGAAGAGTGGTAAAAGTGTGCTTTGGTTAATTTTCACAGAGTATATGCACATTCAGAAGAAGCAGTCTCGTCTTTGTTCAAGAAGTAGAAGGATAATAGCTACTTTTAATGTACTCTAATAAAGGTTAAACTTTCATTTACATATCTAATAAAGGTTAAACATTTCATTTATCTGTAATAAACAACTATGTTACTAGTTTATGGAAAAAACTTTCATTTATCTGGAAGAAAATGTCATTTTTTTGAGTTACGTTTTACCTGAAAATCTGCAAAAAATGATTTACAATATTTAATGCCTTGTTTTTTAAATTAGTTTTAATGACCTAATCTTAATGATTTCACTGATCTTAGTACCTTTTGAAGCATTTAATGGCTTTCTTAATGTGTAACTACTTTTTAAGGTGTCCCTTGTGATCATTAAGTGACCCGCTAATTTGTAGGAGATATTAGGGTATAATTAGTCCAGGTAAAATCAGAAATTTTCTATATAAACTGCATGGAAAATAGCCAAATATAGACAGTTTCATTTATGCATTTATATGTGATGACATGCTTGTAATTATTGCAGTGGTTAGATTAGAGACTACAGTAAGAATCAGTGGAAAGTTAGTTCGTCCCAGTCATTATAATTAACTAGTCATTTGAAAATACTTAGTTGTGTGAAAACACTGTCCTCTGAAATAGGTATTCAATAAATGTGAGCTATCAATTTATAGATATTATCTTATTTAATCCTCATAACAATTCTATGAGTTAAGAATAGTATTACCCTAATTTTATAGATAAAGAAACAGGCTTAGTGAAGTTAATCCATTTAAGGAAATGTAGCAACAGCCAGGATTCTAACCACACTTTTCTGACCACAGGGCCCAGGTTCTTAACTAGTAGACTAGATTGTGGTAAACTGAAATCTGATGCTGAAGCTGTATTTTTTATTGCAATGAACTTTTCACGAAAATCTTTAACTGTGAAATAGAGTCCAAATCTAAAGTATTTTACTTTTGGAATTATGCATTTTTACCAGTCATGCCTATTAAAATTTAACTTACGTAGTTTCAGCCTACTATTTCAAGATTTGTGGTAATTTAATGTGATGTGTAGAATTAAAAAGCTGTGTTTCTTGAGATCTTACCATCAACATTCAAGTAAAGTGTTAGTGGGAATTGGGAATGATAGAATTGAATTTTATGTTATTGAGTTAGGAGATCATGAAACTTTCTGTAAAGGGCCAGATAATAAATATAATAAATGGCTTTGAGAGCTATATGGTCTCTGTTGCAACTACTCAACTCTTTTAAAACAGCCATAGACAATATATAAACAAAAGAGCATGATTGTATTTCAGTAAAGCTACAAAAAGAGACGGTAGCCTGGATTTGGCACATTTGCCAACCCTTGTTACAGAAAGTCTTGTTATTTCTGCCACTCAAGATAAGATTTATTTATGGTGATATATTATTTATGCCAAGTGGAAGTTTTCCTTTATTGAATGTATTGCCAAAAACACTTACTAAAAAGGTAGCAATAGTGTTAAGGAGATTGGGCATGGTACTTAATACTAAAGAATACTTTTTCAGGATTTCTCTGACTACTTAGAGTAATTACTTCATAAATTATTTGATAATTCCAGAATATACTTATTCACTCATTTCTTAGAGTTATCATTATTTTTATCTTGAAAAACAAATCTGTAACTTTTACTAATTCTGATAAACTTTCTTTATCATAAATTAGGAAGGATTGCTGTAAAAGACATGACACTCAATTAGGTGATGATTTTATTTCATTTGAATTTATTCTGAAGAGTAATATCAGTAGATAGACTGAGATCAAAGCTTGTTGTGTAAATACCTATATGCAGTTGACTTCTGGGATCAGAACTGGAGAACTCTGTTATAGTCAATTTTCAATGTTACATTGTTCTTATTACAAGCAGGTTTGGCCCTACAGATGCCTTCTGGTGGCACAACACTTTATTAGTTTAAGTAAGACTTGTGGTATTGGCTAATGTGGTATATTGGATATTTAATATATACTTTTTATTCTTATTGTCAGAGATTCGTCAGCGAACTGCAGCTCAAAGAAACCTTTCTCCAAAACCAGCAAGCTCTAGCCAGGGTCCTCCCCAACAAGTTCCAGTATCTCCTGGACCACCAAAGGACACTTCAGCCCCTGGTGGACCCCCAGAAAGAACGCTTACTCCAGGCCTATCGTCAAATGTGTTACCAAGACGTCTCGGATCCCCTGCTACTTCAGTGCCTGGAATGGGTAAACAGAGCACTTAATGTTATTTACAGTTTATATTGTTTTCTCTGGTTACCAATAAAACGGGCCATTTTCAGACAGTATGGAAATGGCATTTCATTTGGAAATTGCAAAGCAGTTATCTGATTAAGCAGGAGTTCCATATTCAATTAGCCATAACTCTTTACAGCTGGCACCTTGTGATACTGAAACCTATTTCTTGAGCTCATTTAACTGTTATGGCTTCTTTGTTTAAATGGCAATAAAACTTTGTAGTATTCTATAGTCAACAGTATAGCATATCTTTTTATATTCAGCTTTAGAGTGGCTCCAGATTTATATAAAATGGGGATAGAAGAGAACACTTTTGGAATATATTCATGCTTTTTGCTAAACCCTTCACATATATTTTTAAACATGACAATTACTTAAGATATTTCAGGAAGAATATTCCTTCATTGTGGTATACAGTACTACTATTGTTAATATGTGCTGGTAAATTGTTCTTTCTTTAACCCAGACAATTAGTATTTACTGACAGATGCTTTAAAGCATAAAGTCCTATTAAATTAACTGCCTTTACTCTATTTCATTTCTTTGGATTCTCTTTTTTTAGCGTGGTAGATCACTAGAATATTGCATTTTTGGAGCATAATAGATTATATTACCCTGTAACTTTCTTTTTGGATGTGATTGGGACTTAGAAATCCACTGCTTTAGCAGATCACATCATTTTATGTAGATTCCCATGTCAGATACTTGAATATGATAGTAAATTATTTTCTTTTAGGGTATTTAATTCTAATTTAGATTACTTTGGTATTTTATGACTAATTATTAACATAATTTATAATGACTTTGAGGCTAGTCAGTAGTTCATATCAGGTATTCAGTTCACTTAACGTGTATGTAATATCAATAAGTAATCTAAATGTTACTATTACAGTAGATTTTTTCCCTGCTCTTCCTTCAAAAACAGCAGCCAAAGATTTTAGAAAACAAGAAAACTATTAATTTATAAACAAATTAAGAAGTCTGGCTACAAATGAAATGTATACAAGTCATAATTTTAAAAATAGTTGAAAAAAACTTTAAAATTTTACGTATAATGATGTCTCTTAAGGCAGCCATATATTTTGTGAAATTGAGAAAAATTAAATAGAAAATTATTCATTTTCCTGTTGTTATCTGACTGATTTGAGATACACACGATTTATAAAATTCTTTGTTGTTTAATGAAATAAACATTTTTGTGAAAATGCATATATTTTATACATTTGTGTATCTAGTTTCAAAGAAACAGAAGTTTAGCAAGTTATATAAATAAAAACTGTATCACACATGTAAGAATAGGATTATAGAAGGAATAATGGCCTACATTTTGTGATCATGTAAATATAACATATTTTACTAAAGTTTTTAAGTAGTTTATCTGTAAAAGACTGTTTGTATTTAAGTTGAACATTGCCAAAAATATGAATGAGTTAAGTGATTTCTTATAGAGAAGATTAATAATTCATTTTTTCATTATGCCATATTTGTGGAAGAGAATCAATTTAATGTGTATTACCACAGGGCTCCCATATGTTTGAAAATTAATAACCAGCAGGTACTTGATAATTTGCCAAGCTGTGTAAAAATGACCAGTATTCCTACAATGATTGCTCTTGATGTTTGTATTAATAACTGTTATCCTTAACAGTATGAATGCAAAGATGCATTATTTAAAAGTTATTAAGTATGTGAGGGGTTTAAGATATTTTTGTGAAATCTGTTGTTTTATGTATACAGAGTCCTTTATGGACATTTTAATTTTAAACATGCAGAAGTAAAATATTCCAGCATAAGTTAACTTGACTTAAATGCTTTCAAAATCTAATTTGGCATGCTTATTCAAGTTGAAAATTTGATGAGGGATGACAATGTCTGCATTAAAGTTTATTTTTTGATGGTAATGATTGAATGTTGTTAATACAAGTAAACAAATAACTTATCTGATAAAATCTAAAAATTGTACTTGGTTTTTAATACTCAGAGCTTATTCTAGAACTTAAATTTTATTTACTGATAGCTACAATTTTAACATCATTTGACCTTTTTTTTAAGATGGTAACAGCCTTTAGGTTTGTGATTATTTGTAAAGCAAATCTCGTATTCTTTAAAATATTTATATAATATTTCTATCCTAAAGTCATTCTTGAATGCTTTAAAGTTTTTGTTAGTCTTTTTGAAAACCTTGTATCTTTGTATTGAAAGACTTGTTCCAACAAGGTCTCATTTTGTTTCAAAGTCTTCTGGGAGGTCTCCATGTAAATCTCCATTGCTACCCATCTTACTCTTATGTTCATCCTGCCTTGTTTTACAAAGGCAAGCGTCAAATCTTACTTATTTTATTCTCCCACCTTCTTCTCAGTGCCTTCTTCTGTGTTGGGTCTCAGTTCAGAGTTATCTCCTGCAAACAGTTCTCTTTTACTTTTCAAGATTGTGGAGTTACAATTCATAAAGTTTAAATGTGTAACTCTATTCTTGTTGTTACTGTTTTTATATGATGTAAATCATTAACTAAATTCTAGGTTATTCTTTTACCCCACACTCTTTATTCCTCTCTTCTGATATTGCATAATTTATTACACGAACTCAGTATATCTCTCCATTTATTTAGATCTTAAGTTTCTCTCAGCAGTGTTTCACAGTGTTCAGTATATAGGTTTTGCACATTTTTTTGTTAAATGTACATCTAATTTTATATTTTTGATCAAATTGTAAGTGGTTTTTTAAAAAACTGTTTCCAATTGTTCATTGTTAATATCTATAGCAATACAGTTGATTTTTGTATATTGACCTTATAGCCTATAATCTTGCTAAATTCACTTATTCTAATAGCTTTTTAAATAGGTTTCATAGTATTTTCTGCATAGACTATCACATTGTTTGTGAATAAAGACAGTTCTACTTCTTCCTTTTTAATCTTGATTCTTTTTATTTTTTTTCTTGCTTTATTATACTAGCTAGAACCTTTAGTACAATGTTGAATAGACGTGGTGAGAGCAGACATCTTTGCCTTATTGCTAATCTGAGAAAAGTGATTACTTTTTTACCAGTCAGCATGATGTTAGCTGAAGGTTGGTGGTATTTCTTTCTTTTCTTTTTTTTTTTTTTTAATATAGATAGCTTTTTCAGGTTGGAGAAGTACCCTTCTATTCCTAATGAGCTGAAAGTTTTTATTAGTAATAGATTATGGAGTTTGTCAAATGCTTTTCTGCATCTATTGAGATGCTCATGGGGTTTTAGTTTATTTTTTTTGTTTCAACATCTATTCGTATGTGAAATACATTGATTGATTTTTAAATGTTAAACCACCTTGCTTTCCTGGGTTAGATCTCACTTTGTCATGATGTTTTATTTTTTATAGATATTGTTGAGTTCAATTTGCTAAAATTTTGTAAAAATATTTACATCAATTTTCCTGAGGGATATTGGTCTGTAATATATATATCTATATATCTATATCTCTCTATTTTTTTGTAATGTCTTTGATTTTCGTATCTGTGTAATGCTGGCCTTATATTTAGTATGAGAAGTAGTCCCTTATCTTCAATTTTATAGATAAGTTTGTGTAGAATTGATATTATTTCTTTCTTAAATGTTAGGTAGAAATTATAGGTTGAAACATTTTGACCTGGTATTTTACTTGTAGGAGAGGTTTTCTCTAAAACTAAAAATTAAACCTTTAAAAGAAAAACAACAGATTAATATCCCTCATGAACACAGAGGCAAAAATTCTTAACAAAATTTAGCATATTGAATGGTTATCTATTTCTTGTTGAGTGAGCTGTGGTAGTTTTGTAGTCTTTCAAGGAATTTGTCTATTTCACCTAACTTATAGAATTATTTGGCATAGAGTTATCCATAGTATACTTTTATTATCCTTACAATCTGGATTTATGCTATTTCTCTCATTCCTGATAACAGTATTTTGTATCTTCCCTCTCTTTTTCTGATAAGTCTGGCTAGAGGTTTACCAATTTTATTGATCTTCACAAAGAACCAGCTTTTTTTATATTATATTTGTATTTTCTATTTTATTACTTTTCTCTTTTTAAATATTTATTATTTACCTTTATTATTATTTATCTTTAATATGTCTTTTGTTCTTTTTACCTTCATTTGCTTTTTGCTTTTAGTTTCCTAAGGTAGAAGACAAATTCATGGATTGTAGACCTATCTTCTTTTGTAGGTGTTTAGTGTTACAAATTTTCTTCCAAGTGCTGCTTTAGCTGCATATCATAAATTTGATGTTTTTAAAATTTTTACTCAATTTAAAATACTTTCTAATTTCCCTTTTAATTTTTTTCCTTTGGCTCTAAATTTTTCAGATGTATGTGATTTAGTCTCTAAATATTTGGAGATTTTTCTGATGTCTTTTTGTTGCTGATTTTTAATTCAATTCTAATGTAGTCAGAAAACATACTTTGTATTATTTGAATCTTCTAAGATGTATTCAGACTTGTTTTATTTCTCAGAATATCATCTGTTTTGATAAATGTTTTATGTTCACTTGAAAAGAATGTATGTAATCATGTACCACAAAATGATGTTTCGGTTAACTATGGGTCGCATGTATGATGATGATCCCGTAAGATTATAATAGCGATGAATTTGCTGTAAGAAATGGAGGACATGTGGTTCAGAAGGAATTTATATATTTTTTAATGGGAGCAATGTCTGTGGGGCTTGGCAGTAGATTCCCTCTCACTCACAGGACCTCAGTTTTGAGTGCACAGGTTACATCCCCATCAGTCAGCCACTGATTGTTTCAGCACAAAGGAGCCTGTCCCTGCAGTGCTAAGTATTCAGAGAGCATCCAGCCCTCCCAGATCTAGCTTGATAGTCTTCAGAACACACTGCTGTAAAGCGTTTGTTGATGACCTAAGATCCTGTACAAGGACACAGGTCCACAGGCGCTACCTAGACAAATATTAAGTGCCACTGCCACTTTAGTAAAAGCTTTCTGTGCTAGTGTGGAGCTAGCCTGTCCCTGAACTTTGGAAATATTTTTAGATTTGTAATGATGTAAAGCATAGATAAGTTTTATTTATTCCATCAATTCAATGCCAGAGAGAGCCCTTTGCACCAAACAGGGTCAATGGAAACAAAAACAAATTTCCAAAGTAGAAATATTGAGTCTTCAATTCTATATCCTCTCCATGTTAAATAGTCTCCTTTTTTCATTTTTATGAATACCACAAAGTTCTTTAATCAGACCACTGCTCCAACGTGCAATAGCCAAAACTATGTCTCCACAACAGTCCTTCATGTTCTTTTATCTCATCTTGATTTCTTCTTCCTACTGAGCCTCAGGCTGTCTTTCACTCCCTCCTGAGAGTCACTACAATTGTGGTGATCTATGCCTTACCCAGCCAATTTGTCCTCGATATTTCCAATCAGTCCAGTCCACATTTCTGTTCATGGAGTAGCATTGACAGCTTTGGTGGTCTATTTCTGACCCCAGTGGAAGGAAGCAGGGAGTGGGCCTGTGGGACAGCGGTTACATAGTCTACAGTAGTGGACAGTCATGTCCTGTGCCTTCATCTTTACTCCTCACTCACTCACTCACTCACTCACCCAGAGCAACTTCCAGTCCTGCACGCTCCATTCATGGTAAGTGGTCTATACAGGCGGACTATTGTTTATCTTTTATACGATATTTTTACTGTAGCTTCCTATTTAGGTATGTTTAGGTACACAAATACTTACCATTGTGTTATAATTACCTACAGTATTCAGCATAGTAACATGCTGTACCGGTTTGTAGCCTAGGAATAATAGGCTGTACCACACAGCCTAGGTGTGTAGTAGGCTGTGCCATCTAGGTTTGTGTAAGTACATTCTGTGATGTTCGCACAATGATGAAATTGCCTAACGATACGTTTTCCAGCATGTATCCCCATCGTTAAGTAATTCATGACTGTATGCTGTTCCTGTTGGGTAGAGTGGTTACAACTGTCAGTTAGGTCCAGTTGGTTGTAGTGTTGTTCTGTATCAACACTGTATCATTCCTGATTCGCTGTCTGTTTATTCTGTCAACTATTGAGAGAAGGCTGTTGAAATCTCCAACTATAACTGTGTTCTTTGTCTGTTTCTTTTTGTGGTTCTACTAGTTTTTGCTTCATACAGTTTAGGATTGTTATGCCCTCTTGATGAATTGACTCCTTTGTCATTATGAAATTACTTTTTATCTCTGAGGATATTCTTTGCTCTAAAATCTACTTGATGTTAATAAGCTATTACAGATTTCTTTTGATTAGTGTTAGCATATTTATATATGTTTTTTCTATCATTTACTTTAAATCTATTTGGTCTTTATATTTAAATTTATTTTTTTTGTAAGCAGCGTATGTTGGATATTGCTTTTTTATTCATTCTGACAATCTTTGCCTCGTAATGAGGATGATCATTCAGGCTACGTACATTTAATGTAATGGTTGATATGTTTAGGTTTGAGTTAGAATCTTCTATTGTACTATATATATTTTTTTCTATTTGTCCCATCTGTTCTGTTGCCTTTCTTCTCATGTTCTGCCTTTTGGACTGAGTATCTTTTATGATTCCATTTTTATCTTTTTTGTTGCCTTACTGGCTGTATTACTTTTTCATGTGATTTTAGTGAGTACTTTGGGATTTATAGTATAGATCTTTAATTTATCGCAGTTTATCTGCAAGTGATACCAGTTCACATATAGCTTAAGAATATTTTTTTTTCTTTAATTAAAGTTTTATTGGGGTGAAAATTGTTAGTAAAGTTACATAGATTTCAGGTGTACAATTCTGTATTACATCATCTATAAATCCCATGTGTGTTCACCACCCAGAGTCAGTTCTCCTTCCACCACCATGTATTTGATCCCCCTCACCCTCATCTACCACCCCCTCATCTACCACCCCCTCCCCCTTACCCTTTGGTAACCACTAAACTATTGTCTGTGTCTATGAGTTTTTGTTCCTTCATTTGTTTGTCTTGTTCTTTTGTTGTTTTCAGTTTTATATACCACATATCAGTGAAATTGTATGGTTCTCTGCTTTTTCTGTCTGACTTATTTTGCTTAGCATTATAATCTCAGGAGCCATCCACATTGTCACAAATGGTCCTATTTCATCTTTTCTTACCGCCGAATAGTATTCCATTGTGTATATATACCACAACTTCTTTATCCATTCATCTATCAGAGGACACTTTGGTTGTTTCCATGTCTTGGCCACTGTAAATAAAGCTGCAATGAACATTGGAGCATTCAATGTTCCTGAAAACTTTATGGATAAATGTTTTCATATTTTTTTGGGTAGATACCCAGGAGAGGCATTGCTGAGTCATATGGTAATTCTATTCGTAATTTTTTGAGGAACCTCCACACTGCCTTCCATAGTGGCTGCGTGAGTCTGCATTCCCACCAACAGTGTCTGAGGATTTCTTTTTCTCCACAGCCTCTCCAACACTTGTTACTATTTGTCTTGTTGATGATAGCCATTCTAACTGGGGTGAGGTGATATCTCATAGTGGTTTTTATTTGCATTTCTGTGATGATTAGTGATGTTGAACATTTTTTTCATGTCTATTTGCCATTTGTATGTCGTCTTTGGAGAAAAGTCTCTTCAGGTCCTCTGCCCATTTTTCAATTAGGTTGTTTGTTTCCTGTTGTTGAGTTTCATGAGTTCCTTGTATATTTTGGATATTAGCCCCTTATCGGAGGCACTGTTTGCAAAAATCTTCTCCCATTCAGTTGGTTGCTTCCTTATTTTGTCGATGGTTTTTTTTGCTGTGCAGAAGCTTTTAAGTTTGATATAGTCCCATTCATTTACTTTAGCTTTTACTTCCCTTGCCTTTGGAGTCAAATTCATAAAATGTTCTTTGAACCCAAGGTCCATAAGTTTAATACCGGTGTTTTCTTCTTTGCAGTTTATTGTTTTAGGTCTTATGCTTAGGTCTTTGATTCCATTTTGAATTAATTTTGGTACATGGTGACAGATAGCAGTACAGTTTCATTTTTTTGCACGTGGCTTTCCAATTCTCCCAGCCCCATTTCTTGAAGAGGCTGTCTTTTCTCCATTGTATGTTTTTAGCTTCTTTATCAAAAATTATCTGTCCATATTTATATGGATTTATCTCTGGGTTCTCAATTCTATTCCATTGGTCTATGTGTCTGTTTCTCTGCCAATACCATGCTGTTTTGATTATTGTTGCCCTGTAGTACAAGCTGAAGTCAGGGAGTGTGATACCTCCAGCATTGTTCTTTTTTTTTAGGATTACTTTGGCTATTCGGTGTCTTTTGTGATTCCATACAAATCTGATGATTTTTTTGTTCTATTTCTTTAAAAAATGCCATTGGGATTTTGATGGGTATTGCATTAAATCTGTGTGTTGCTTTGGGTAATATGGCCATTTTAACTATGTTGATTCTTCTAATCCATGAGCATGGAATGTCTTCCCATTTCTTTGTGTCTTCTTCAATTTCTTTTAAATTCAATGTCTTATAGTTTTCAGCATATAGGTCTTTCACATACTTGGTAAAGTTTATTCCTAGGTATTTTATTCTTTTTGTTGCAATTGCAAAAGGAATTTCTCTTGCCTAATTGCTCTGGCGAGGACTTCCAACACTATGTTGAAAAGCAGACGTGATAGCGGACAGCCCTGTCGTATTCCTGAACGTAGAGCAAAGGGCTTCAATTTTTCACCATTAATTATGATATTAACTGAGGGTTTGTCATATATGTCCTTTATTATGTTAAGATGTTTTCCTTCTATACCTATTTTATTAAGTGTTTTAATCATAAATGGACGTTGTATCTTGTCAAACACTTTTTCTGCATCAATTGAGATAATCATGATTTTTGTCCTGTATTTTGTTTATGTGATGTATCACATTGATGGATTTGTGAATGTTGAACCATTCTTGTACCCCTGGGTTGAACCTCACTTGGTCATGATGAATAATTTTTTAATGCATTGTTGCATTTGATTTGCTAGAATTTTGTTTAGGATTTTGTATTCTTCAGAGATATTGGTCTGTAGTTTTCTTTTTTTGTGCTGTCCTTACCAGGTTTTGGTATTAGGGTAATGTTGGCCTCATAAAATGAGTTAGGGAGTACTGTCTCTTCTTCAATTTTTTGGAAGAGTTTGAGGAGGATTGGCATTAGATCCTCTTTGAAGGTTTGGCAGAATTCACTAGTGAAGCCATTTGGTCCCGGAATTTTGGTTTTGGGAAGGTTTCAGATGACTGATTCAATTTCCTTACTGGTGATCAGTCTATTTTGATTTTCCAGTTCTTTGTGATTCAGCCTAGGAAGGCTTTATGTTTCTAAGAACTTGTCCATTTCTTCTAGGTTATTGAATTTGGTGTCATATAGTCCTTCATAGTATTCTTGGATAATCCTTCATATTTCTGTGGCATATAGGCCTCTCTTCCCCTCATAACTTCCCCTTTTTCATTTCTGATTTTGTTAATTAGTGTCTTCTCTCTTTTTATCTTAGTGAGTCTAGCCAAGGGTTTGTCAATTTTGTTAATCTTTTCAAAGAACCAGCTCTTTGTCATATTAATTTTTTCTATTGTCTTTTTGTTCTCTATTTCATTTAGTTCTGCTCTGATTTTTATTATTTCTTTTCTTCTGCTGACTTTGGGTTTCATTTGTTCTTCTTTCTCTAGTTCTTTAAGGTGTAATGTGTGGTTATTTATCTGCGATTTTTCTTGTGTCTTGAGATAGGCCTGTAATGATATAAATTTCCCTCTTAAAACCGCTTTCGTTGCATCCCCAAAATTTTGGAAGGATGTATTTTCATTCTCATTTGTTTCTATGTATCTTTTGACCTCTCCGTTTGTTTCTTCTTTGACCTGGTTGTTCTTTAAAAGTATGTTGTTTAATCTCCACATATTGTAGTTTTTCCTGCTTTCTCTTTGCAGTTGATATCCAATTTCAAAGCCTTGTGATCAGAGAATATGCTTGGTATGATTTCAATCTTAAATTTGCTGAGGCTAGTTTTGTGTCCCAATATATGGTCTATCCTTGAGTGTGTTCCATGTACACTAGGAAAAAAATGTACAGTCTGATGTTATAGGGTGAAGTGCTCTATAAATGTCAGTTATGTCCATTTCATCTAATGTATCATTTAGGGCTGCTATTTCTTTATTTTCTGTTTGGATGATCTATCCATAGCTGTCAATGATGTATTTAGGTCCCCTAGTATAATTGTGTTTTGGTCAATTTCTCCCTTTAGTTCTGTTAGTAGTTGCTTGTATATTTCGGTGCTCCCTGATTGAGGGCATAAATATTGATGACTGTTATGTCTTCTTGTTGTATAGTCCCCTTTTTTATTATGAAATGTCCATCTTTGTCTCTTGTTACTTTTTTTATTCAATTTCCACCCTTTCACTTTGAGTCTATGTTTGTCCTTATAGCTGTGATGTGTCTCTTGGAGGCAGCGTATGGTTGTGTTTTGTTTTTTTAATCCAATCTGCTACTCTGTGCCTTTTTATTGGTGAATTCAGTCCATTTACATTTAGGGTGATTATTGATACGTGAGGATTTCCTGTCATTCTGTCTTTGGTTTTCTGGTAAGACGGTGTCTCCATTGTTTCTTTGCCTTTTTGTTGTTGTCTGTTATTTCTATGTGGTGGTATTCTATGATTTTTCCCTCTGTTTCTTCTTTTATTACAGTACATATTTCAGTTCTGGATTTTTTTTTTTTTGAGTGGTTACCATTAAGTTTATGTAAAAGAAAGTTTCATATAGAGTATTCCATTTTCTTCAGCATGCGTACATTCTCCATTCCCATATTCCAGTTCAGGCCTTTACTCTCCCTCCTTTTATGTTTTGGTTGTCACAAATTATCCCTATTTATGCTGGTCGAATAGCCTCCTTCAGTATTTCTTGTAGTGCAGGTCATGTATTAGAAAATTCCCTCAGCTTCTGTATGTCTGGAAAGGTCTTTATTTCTCCTTCATATCTAAAGGATATCTTTGCTGGTATATTATTCTTGGCTCATAATTTCTCTCTTTCAATAGTTTGAATATTTGATTCCACTCCCTCCTGGCTTGTAGAGTTTCTGCTGAAAAAATCTGATGATAATCTAATGGGTTTTCCTTTGTAGGTTACCGTCTTCTTTTCCCTGGCTGCCTTGAGGATTCTTTCTTTGTCGTTGATTTTAGACAGCTTCAATACAATGTGCCTTGGAGAAGGCCTGTTGGGATTGAGGTAATTAGGTGTTCTATTTGCTTCTTGGATTCGAGGATCCAGTTCTGTCCACAAATTTGGGAAGTTCTCATCGACAATTTGTTTGAATATATTCTCTGTTTCTTCTCCTTCTGGTATGCCCATTATTCTTATATTGCTCTTTCTGATGGAGTCAGAAAGTTCTTGTAGAGTTCTTTCATTTCTTTTAAGTCTCAAGTCTCTTTCTTCTTCCATCTGTGTAATTTCCATGTTTCTATCTTCGATGTCACTGATTCTTTCCTCCATCTGGTCAACTCTACTACCTAAGCTGGTTATTTCATTCTTGATTTCTTCTATTGAGTTCTTAATCTCCAGAAGTTCTATTTGGTTCTTTTTTAAAATTTCAATCTCTTTCATAAAATGCTCATGTTATTCTTTGATTGTGTTTGAGTTCATTAAACTGCCTTTCTGTGTTTTCTTGCATCTCATTGAGTTTTTTCAGAACTGCAATCTTGAATTCTCTGTCATTTAAATTACATATTTCCATATCTTTAAGTTCTTTTTCTGGAGACTTTTCACTTTCTTTCTGAGCTGTCTTGTTGCCTTGGTTATTCATGGCAATTACTGATTTATTATTTCTCTTCCTAGACATCTACAGGAGTGGCTTCTGCAACAGGTTGATAGTAAGAGGTCTTTCTTTTGTTTTCCAGTACTTGTTGGTAGAATGTTTTATTTTCTCTCCGACTGCAGCCTTTTGTTCTTTCTCACACTGTAGTGTTATATTTTCTCTGCATTATTCTGGCTTCTCACACAATAGGGGGATTCCTTGGAAGATGGGCTTCTCCTCTGTGAACAGTTCGCCTGGGTCATAGGGCACTGCCTCCGTGTAGGGATGTGGAGAGCTTCTGAAGTTCCAAGTTCTTCCTGCACCAGATTCAGAGCCCATTTGTTTCAGCAGTTCTGTTTACTCCTGCAGGGATCCGCCCAGATAGGTGGGGACAGGGGCGGGGTGGGTTGTGAGAGGTGACCCAGAGCAATGGCGGGGAACACCACCACAGCCAGTCCTGCTTCCATAGCTCCCTCCCCTTTGCCGGAACTAGTTGGGCTGCGAGTCCGTTTCTGTGGACCACAGATCTCAGAATTGCAAATATTCTGTTCTTTTGATCTGACACTGCTACTGTTCCGCTTCTAGCACTGGGCAGGTGGGGCGGGCGAGCTCTGGGAGGGTAAGGAGGGGACAGCTAGTCTCAGTGCCTAAGGCTTCTGTTCTCTGCTCGGCAGTGAGGGCTTAAACCACCGTTTTCAGCCTTCTTCCCTCAGTCTTTGCTCCGCAGTCTCTGCCGTGAGCGTTGGGTTCAGCTGTGTTATATGCTATCCCCTCAGCCCTGTGGCCCATAAACAGAGCCCTAACAGTCTGAGTTCTTCCCTCTCCCGCAGCTGCGGTAGTTCCGGGATGCAGAGAGCTCGGAGCACTGAGCTAGGTCTGCGTCCTGCGCCTGCGGGACCCCATCTTTGTACTTCTCCCTTCCCTCCTCCCCTGCGCACGCAATTTGCCCACCTTTAGGTGAATTCCATCCTGAGACTCTTCGTCTTGCCGGTCTGCTGTGCAGGGAGTCCTTTGTGGATTTATAGTTGTTCAATTTGTTGTAAATTCCAGGGGAGATTTCAAGAGGCTCACCTCACGCCGCCATTTTTATGACATCACCTAGTTTAAGAATCTAACAACAGTATTCTTCCTTTTCTCTCTTCCTGACCTTTCTGCTATTGTTGTCATACATTTTGCTTCTATGTATGTTATAAAATTTAGAACGAATTATTCTTCCTTTTAACTTTAAAAAGATTTAAATAATAAAAATTTTGTATATTTACCCACATAGTAACTCCTTTCTGGTACTCCCCTTTCCTTTGTGTAGATCCAGCTTCCCATCTGGTGTCATTTTCCTTCTGCTTGAAGGACTTCTTTTAACATTTAGTGTAGTGCAATTCTACTAGTGATAAGGTCCTTCAGTTTTGTAGGTTTGAAAAAGTTTTCATTTTTGCCTTTGTTTTTAAGAGATGTTTTCATTAATATGTGTTGTCACACAGCACCCTAACCATGTATACCGTCGTGCCTATCCCTAAAGAAAGAAGAGTTTGTGACTGTTCCTTTCAGGGACTTTGCTTCACCTTTGTGCTTACACTTCATCTCTCTCTGTTTGGCCCACAAAAGATGGTTGGTCAGCCAATGACGGGTAAGATTCCTCACGGGAAGAACAATGCAAGCCAGGCGGAACCACGTGGGGACCACCAGGAGAACTCACGGGGTCAATAGAGGTGGGCACAGCTCCCCACCTTCCCCTAGCTAATGAGAGCTTCTGCCTATGTGGCTATATTCCTTCCCACAACCTGCTTGGGAAGTGAGTCAATGATGTGATAACATCAGTTCTCCTTCCATTCTTAACAATAAGTTTTAGCATAAAAGATTTGTCCCTGGGGAGGCACATATCATAATTGTTAAGACATCATGGGACTTTCTATTCCGGCTGTTTGCAGGCAGGGGTGATTGATTTGAATCAGTTTTCTGGTATGATGTATGAGACTCACAGACCATGGAGAAAATACTACTTCCTTGTGTGTTTATCAATAAAAGCCAGAAGGCGGCCCGATTCGGGGCTCTCAGTCCTTTGAGGCTGGGAGACCCTTGGCCCCCTGTTTCATAACTTTCTTGATTTCTGTTTCTTTCTTAACCCTTCACCGTCCCTTCTCGTTCTCTCACTGCCTGTGTTGCTCTGGACGCGACAAATATGGAATTCTAATTTGATAGTTTTTCTTTCAGAACTTCAAACATTGTTTCATTTTCTTCTGGCTTACTTATTTTCTGATGAGAGCTCTGTCATCATTCTTATCTCTGTTTCTCTGTGTGTAATGTATCTTTTTCCGACTGCTTTTAAGATTTTATTACTAGTTTTAAGCAATTTCAATATGCTGTGTCTTGTTGCAAATTATGTTTCTTGTGCTTAAGTTTATTGATATTTTTAGATCTGTGGGTTTATAACTTTCATCAAATTTGGAAAAAATGTTGTGCATTATTTCTTCAAATATTATTTTCTTCTTCTCCCTCCTCATCTTCTGGACTCCAACTATATGTATGTTAGACTAATTGAGGTTGTTCCACAGCGCACTGATGTTTTTTTCATTTAAAAATAATTTTAGTCACTTCTCTGTGTTTCATTTTATATGATTTCTATTGTTATATCTTTGTGTACTAATACTTTTCCTGTAATGTCCAAACGGCTAGCCATTCATCCTGTCTGCAGATTTTTCATCCTAGACATGGTAATTTTCATCTGTTCAGTTTGAGTTTTTAAAATTTTTTCTATGTCTTTACTTAACATTGAATCTTTCCTCTAGATTCTCAAACATGTGGAATATAGTCATAAGTGTTTTAATATATTCGTCTACTGATTCTATTATCTCTGTCATTTCTGGGTCACTTATGATTGATTTTTCTCATTATGGGTCATGTTTTCCTGCTTATTTGGATGTCTAATAATTTTTGATCTGATGCCAGAAGTGAGTCATGCCTTATTGGATGCTAGATATTTTTATATTCTTGTACAAAACTCCTATGATTATGTACCAGTGACCTGTGAGTTACGAAGTTTTCCCCTGTGGTTGGTGAAAATATGCAACATTTTGGCCTCTTGTGAGCACTGTTACCTTTAATATTTGGGGGCAGTTCTTTTCTCTGTCTTCAGGTAGTCTCACATGAATACACCAGCCAGTACTCTTCTGGAGAGTCTTGGGGATCCTCTGCAGATCTTTGGTGCTCCTGATCTGTGCATTCTCTCCTACTCTTTCCTGTGAACTCAAGCTGCTTTGGCTTCCCCATTCCAGCTTTATTTTGTCATCTCAGGGAGACTGAGTCACTTCACCTGGGTGTATCCTCCCTTAGCTGCTGCCTGGAAAGTCTCTCCAGGCAACAAACTGGGGCAATTGTAGGGCTTATGTTATTTGATTTTTGTCTGTCAGAGATCTTTATCCTACATTGTCTGATACCCAATGTCTTTTGCACAGTGTTTTAGTAGTTTTAGATGGGAAGGTAAATATGACCCCTGGACTCTGTGGTTCAGAGAATAAATCCCTAGTTTATTATTACATAAGCTTTTAATATTCTGGGCATTCTTAAAATTGGTTTGTGCAGAACCCAACATAGTTTCATTTCTTAATAGATTACATTGGTATAATCTATTAAGTGAAATAGCACATACTTAAACACATTTTTTTTGTAGTTTAGCATTTTTAGTGAAAGTTTGAATGCTCTACAGAGATTTATAAGAATATATTTTTGTTTTGTTATTTATTATTTTATGTTTATTATTGTTGTCATTTGTATTTATTTACTAGGTCTTCATCCTCCTGGTCCACCTTTAGCAAGACCCATTCTCCCCCGAGAACGAGGTGCTCTAGACAGAATTGTTGAATATTTAGTTGGTGATGGTCCACAAAACAGGTAATGTTTACTAGAGTGGTAGATAGATGAAAGTAAAGGAAAAGTTTGTTGGTCATGGTGTGTGTGTTGTGTGCACATATGCTAGATGTTCTCTAGTTTTGTGGCTCCTGTTTCCTTATTTTAGAACATAATGGAGTATTTTATAGCCCTGAAGAGAGTACATATTCAGTTGTTTTTCAGTAGGAGTTGGGATCAAGTATTTAGATATAATCTAGAAAAAAAACCCAAAAAACAATATTGTAACTATTATAACCCCACTCTTAGAGAAATGGATTCACTTCACTGAAACTCTTAAACCTAAGGAGCACATAAATAGTGAAAACTGGCAGGTTGTAAGAAATGGAGTTTTATAGATGTACTGGACCTTGATGATGGTAATAATTTTAATAGCAGTGAAGACAATTTACATTTGGCACATATAGTTCTCCAAATGCTTTTCTAATTATCTTACTTGATCCTTACAATAAATCTGGGGAGATAGGTATGATGTGAGCAGAGCAATATCATAGCGTAGACTTATAAAAAATTCTTAGGTTACCAGAGTTAAATATTTGACAAAGGTATTGGTTGATATTATCATTTTAATAAAGAGGCTAGAATTTAAAGTTAATATAGTAAATTTCATGTTATTCAATACAGAATGTTGTTTGATACGGCCAAGCATTTGTTAAGTACATACACAGAAAAAAAAAAAAAGTATATACACAGAGAACAGAATATATAAATAGAAAACGAGGAGGATGTGTAAGTGTAACTGGGAGAGATACAGGAATTATGATGCACAGATTTTAACCTTTGGACCGAAGTAAACAAAATTAAATTTATTTCTTTACTATAAGATTTCTCATTGTGAGTCTCTGAGAGGTTCCATTTTTTTTCTGATCTTATCTGACCACAGATTTGGGGTATTTCATTCCCAGGAATATACTTTAGGAAAAACTAAATTTAAGTGTTCTGTACCAAATATGTTTCTGCTAATTTAGTAAGGATTCATTTGACTGTTTCTTAGTTTACTTTTAATTTGTTGTATAAGTTATATTTTAAAATGATTGAAATTTTGGCTGTTGTTATGTTTAAAGAATATTGTTTTTTTGTTTACTAAGTAGCATCTAATCTGTTATGACATATTTAGCTATGTTAAAATATAAATTAGCTGTGATAGCTAACATAGCTTCTCCTGGGCTTTGTTTGCATTTGTAACTAATCTGTTTTGCCTTTTGGTGTAGGTATGCCTTGATATGTCAGCAGTGTTTTTCTCATAATGGCATGGCTTTGAAAGAAGAATTTGAATACATTGGTAAGAATTATTGGGCAGTTAACTCTCAAATATTTCTGTGCCAATTCCCGTGTAATGTCATTTTATTTTAGGTATTGTCTTTGTATATATTGTTCAGGCATATTGTTCTTATTTTAAAACACAGACCAAAACAAGATAGACAACTCAGATTTTCCTCATACAATGTACAACCTCTAGGCCAGCTGTTCTTAGACTTCACTGTGCATCAGAATCACCTGAAGAGCTTTTAAAAATTATGATGTCCAGGGCCCACTCACAATGAGTCTGCTTTAATTGATCTGGGGTGGGGGTCCAGGCATCAGCATTTTTTAAAGCTCCTCAGATGATTCTCATGTATAGCCACTATTGAAAAATACTGTGCTAGATTAATTATGCTTTTCAAGTATGACATACTATATTTTCTTGGCAAATGAGCAAGGTTCTGGATTTAAAAATACGGAATGTTTCTGGTGACTAGAAATGTAGTTTAATACATTTAGATCGTTATTAATATTGTTTTGATATTAGTTAATGTGCTATGTGACTTAATTTTTCTTCTTTAAAATTAATATTCTAATAATTATTAGAAAGTGTGCTTTGGGATGGCCGACTAGCTCAGTTGATTGGAGCGTGGTGCTGATAACACCAAGGTTGCCGGTTCGATCCCCTCATGGGCCATTGTGAGCTGTATCCTTAAAAAACAAAACAAAAGTATGCTTTAAAATTAGCTTTAGTTAGAACACTGCCATAATATTACTGAAAACATGTGTAATTTCATAAGGGATAAATAACTTTTGAAGGGTTCTTTGATTATTTGCAAAAGTAATCTTGAGAGTTACCTGATTAATCCTTGAGTTTTCTTTGATTTTTGGTTTTATTTTTTAAAAATTCTCTGCAGCTTTTCGATGTGCCTACTGTTTTTTCTTGAATCCTGCAAGAAAAACCAGACCTCAGGCTCCAAGACTTCCAGAGTTTAGTTTTGAGAAGAGGCAGACTGTGGAAGGCTCAAGTTCAGTTGGTCCCTTGCCCTCAGGAAGTGTGATTGTATCAGAGAACCAGATCAGTGAAGGTATGAATATGTTAATTAAAAAGTTTTCTCTCTTAATAATGTTTGCTATTTCACAATAAAAGCATAATGCTTTTGGATAAGAATGGATTAATTTATCAGATTTTGCAGCATGTGTATATCAGCTATTGCTCTGATACTATAGCCTCCTATTTAATTGGTATGATGTGTTTCAGTTTTAAAATGCAGGTTATGTCAAGTGTATCGTGTTAAGCAGCATCTAACAGCAGCTAGGTAAACATTGTTTATGGAATGACCTCATAACTGTTGGGAGATTTGACTGGTAATGTTTTTATGGAATCAATTTTTATATTTATGTAAATGAAGCAGATTATGAGAATTATGAAACAACTACTTACAAGGGTAAAATTCTTATAAGATTTTTAATTAACATTGATAAAATAGGTTTGCGCTTATTACTTGAATTGGTAGAAGTTATCCGAAAGCAGGAAATTTTGGAATTGGAAAATCATCCTTGCGTTCTTTGGATGACTATGTGGATAGGACTAGTGTTCCTTTGAAACAAACATTTTGTCTTGCTCCACGAGACTAGCATTGCTGATGCATGCCTTTGAGGACACAACCTTATTTTAGAGAAACAGAATTTATCAGAATTCATTGGGTCTTAGCCCTCATCTTGTAATTGTGTTTTAGGAATTCTTGAAGTTTGTTGAAAAAATGGAAGAGATGAGTTAGAAGAGCTGACTAATCTTGCTATTAAAATTAGGTGAGGAGCTATTTGTTAAGAGCTCTCAATTGTGAAGATTGTGCAAAGTACGACATAGTCCATGATATGTGGTGCTATGCCTGGTATAGAAAAAAAAATCCATAATAGAAGTTTAGTTCACATAGTTTATTTAGCAGTCAGTATTCATCCTTTTAATTTCTAGGGATTATCATTTATATATATCTTATTTCTTTATAAAAACATTGAGTAGGGAAAAATTGCTTTAACTGAGAATAATATGAGGCAGTGAATTTTCAGATATCGGAAGTTTAGTATGAAAATGGAGTATCTCTCTCTCTTTTTAACTTTGAAGAGTGAACCTAAAATACGTGTGTTGACTTGGGTTTGGCTTTTGGCTTACTAACAAATACCAAAATGAATTTGAATACAGATAGCCATGGCAAGAGGCCATGCATATGTATGTCCAACACTGAATCAATGCATTCCTCTTCTTCAAGTCTGCAACATCGACTCCAAACACATGTCAAATTTTTTCTTTTGCGTAAGTCGTGCTCTGAGCTGCATGTTGTCACATGCAAATCATCTGCCTTGCCATTGCAGCCTCTTGGAAATGAAAATGAAAGAATTTCATACTGAAGATGCCTAGAGGAAAAATTGAAGTCCTTTCCATGAGTAACCTTGCTTATGAAAACTAAAGTGAATATTTGAAGGCCAATAGTTGGGACAGAAAAAATAAGAAAAAACAGCCAACAAAATAAAACTTTTGATAATGAGTCCAATTCTTTATATCTTCTGCTAAGGTCAAGATAGATAGATAGCAAACCACACCCAGCTATACCTTTCCTTCTCATCTAATCTAGGAGGAACAATGCCCCAGATGTCTCACATTCTGTCTGAAATCTCCGGAATGAAGTCTTACTGGCTCAAATTCAACCCTAATAAGGTAATGTTAATAGGTGAGGACAAACCTTGAGGCAGACCTTCTAACTTCGTCTGCTAACTTCGTAGTGCTAGAAACTGAAGCAACAATTCCTCTTGGTTAAGATAGTATCTAGTAACTTTTTCATACTTCTCTTTGGATTCATCACAATGGCTGTGAGCACCTTTTACTTCATTGGCTTTCTAGAAGACTGAAACTTTTCTCCTCCAAGACTCCTATCTCAACACTGATATAGAGCTATCAATTCCAAGTTGGATTCCTGTAGTACGACTGGAAATATTTCTGCTGAACAAATGAAGCTGCATTTGTTTTGAACGCAAGTGGCATACCTTTATGATTAAATTGAACTACGTAAGACCATATCATCTCGATCATCTACTCTCTGTGCTGACGGCCATTGTAATTGAGAGCTTAGATTTCTGATTTCTGTATTCTTGTAAGAAACTTGAAGTCTGAAAAAAGACTTCCCTGCTATAATTTTTATATTTTTTTAAAGAATTGAAATAGCTCCTTGATAGCAATGATTAGATTATTGAATTTAGAAATGGAATGAAAAGGTAACTTTCTTTCGTTTGAATTTTTCTTTCAACAAATATTCTAAAACGATTTATACAAATAATCTAGCATTAATGGAAGAAACCTTTTTTTCCCAGTCTATGATATGGTACTTTGAAATTAAGTTTTGTCTTGATTCTACTACTGGAAGATTTTGCATTTAGGATGAGGCACAAGGCTTTTGAAATTTTTGGATGACTCTTTAGAACAACATATGAAATCTTGGAAAGGTTTCATCAAAGAAGAAGACCTAGAAGAAATTTCTCCCATTAAATGCTCCTTTGAATTCCTAGAATTTTTTCTAGAATGGTGTATCAAATGCTTTGGTTACCGAGTATTAGAGGAACACAAGAAATTAGGACTATGGATTACGTTTTTATCTAAGAGCATACTAGATATGGTATGCCAAAGTAGTGAACTGCTTTTAGGTTCCTCAGTTTCTTTTATGGTTAAATGAGAAGTACAGTAATACTTGAATCTCTGCTAGGCTGCATTAAAGTGGTTTATTAGTTTTGCTTTCTAAAAAAAAAAATATGCATTCCATAATACCTGATAAATTGCATTTTCTTTTGTTAGACATAGTAAAAGAGCATGAGATTTCTGTTAGTATTGCTAGTAGTTATTTTAGGCTAGCATGTTTGAAAAATGTTAATGTTTGTTTTCATTGCTCAATTGTACTTATCTACATCTTATGCAATTGTATTAGTAAAAAATAGCTTTTATTCAACTGTAAATAACTTGCTAATAATAAAACTCATGGCATCTAATTAATACTATCTAAAACAGCAAGTAAAATTTATATAAAGTAAAATTTATCTTGGAAATCTGATTTTTGTTCTTCTTTTCTTTTAAGCAATATACTCTTACCATTAGGTTATGTTGAAGTAGAGAAAATTCTGTTTCTAGTATTGTTTGTTGTGATGCTCTAGGATATTGAACTATTTGATAATGTAAATTTTGTTGAATTCTGTGTGTTTATCAGATACAAAAATTTATACCTTTATTTTTAATTATGTACACTTTACTCAAGATGTAAACTTAACTGTAGGCTTTTTGCATGTTTTCTTTAGACATAGAGATGTTTTGGCCTTCTGATTCCCTTTTCTACAACACCTTCACCTGATAGCTTTACATCATTGCTTAATAATGACATTCTTACTCATCTGATAGATTTGCTCACCAATGGTAAATAAACAGGATTGTGTGTATTGAATATGAGCTATTTTTTTCTTAGGAGGTTATTATTTAATTGAATTTTATTCATTGAGTCATTTCATTGGGTTGAGTTTTGGGATGAAATTCATGTCTTTGTTCCTTAAAATAAGTAGGCTATTTTCCTTAGGCAGAAATTCTTGTAAAAACTGTTTTGTTTAAAACCTGAGTTCAAAGACAAATGATCTATTTTAATTTAACAGATTTCTTTTGGGTAAATTTTATAGTTTATGTATGTAGTGGGTATTGATGTGTTTACAATGCAAAAAAGTTTTTTGTTATTGTAAAAAGGAATAAAGAGTAAGACTAAATGAATTCACCCAAATACAAGGGGTTTTCAAAGGCATAATCTAACTAGAATTATGTATTTTTCTGTGGAAATTATATATTTCCTGTGGAAATATATGAAATTGTTTTGCTAGCCAATTCTTTAATTTTCTTAGAAAATCATTCTTTCAAGAGCTAAAAACCTAAAGGTAAGTTGATCTTACACGTTTTTGCTTGTGTGTGGTTTATAGGTAAGACAGTGGTATTTGCTATACAATTACACTCAGTTTTATGAGTTTGAGTTGTCTAGTTGAGTTGAGGCTTTTCCAAACAACTGGAAGCCAATTGTTACAATTTGGTAGAAAATCCTTCTCTCTCACAAATATTGGGGTGGGAGCAGGGCATGGGGCAGGACTGGGGAAAGGAACAAATTCCATGGGTCATTTTTGTTTTACCACATTGAGATACATTGTTTTCTGGCATTACAGATGCCAAAGTTGATTTTAAAAATTTTCTTACAGATGGAATTAGGTAATTCAGGTGACTTTGTTTCAATTTTAGTCTAAACTGGTGTGAACAGAAAAGCTGGTTTCTTTTTTAATATTTTATGCCCAAATGTTGATATCTTCTGTAATGTATTTTATACCACCAAGTTATTTTAAAACACAACTTCACAGAAAAAACACTGTTTTTATTAGAATAGGCAAATGATACTGTCCCATAGAAATAAAATACTTTTGGAGTACATTCAATAATCTTACATAAAGCTCTGTGGTTTGTTTATTAAACTGATACGTAATTCTCTGTTAGTCTTGCATATCACTTAAATCTTGTTTGGATGACTGCTCACAAAATAGCATTGGCATCCAAACATCGAATATCTGTGTCATGTAGACCAGCTGATGTCTGCATTATAGGCTTCAGGACACATGCCAGTTTTTTGTAGTGTTACTGCTGTTAAAATTACTTTTCTGTAAATTAACCTGGGAGAAGAAAAGTAGCCATTAATAAGTTTTTTGATTGTTTTCAAGCACTCCCTATCATTTCACTAATTTTTAGTCTTCCATATATTCTCTGAAATACCATATAATATTAATGATCAAGCTTTGTATGATGTTGTTTTGTAATTATGACAGCACATGGTATTTCTCAGAATTCACCTTTACAGATATTTAAAATTTTAAGTAGTAAAGCTCTCCTCTTTGTATTAACTGCTTTTTTAAGACCCCAGAATTTTACAGTTAAATTGGATTTGACTAGTGATGTGTTTCTGAAAATAGTTACATCACAAAGCTTTAATATGATAGCCCATGAACTTGGATACCTCTCCTGTTCAGTGTTGAGGTAGTCTGTCAGACAGAATATGCCAAGCTATGTGGGGCTATGTTTACTTAAACACCTTTATTGGTGAGTTGAGTCCTGGATTCTGAGCTTTTTGTTTTTTTCATTTTGTGTGGCTTTATTGGTTTGTTTCAGACAGCTTATTGTATTATAACACATTTTAAAGTTCTTAGCAAGTAGGTATTGCTCTGTGGCCAGAGATTTGTGGAAAATCGTAACTTAAAATTCTACCCTGGATAAATTTTGTGAATTCTGTAGAATTGCAAATGGTTGGTGACTCCTGACATTTCTACTGAAGAACTTGCTTGCCCATGTAGTAGATGTGATCTGTACATGTCCATAGAATTTCGTTTGCACTTTCTGTTTTTCCTTTGTGTACTGGAACATTAAAATAACAAAATTCAAATAACCTGCTTTTTACTTTTGGTTTTTATAAGAGTCACAGTGGTGCAGCAATGCCATTCCTTTTAAGATAAAAATAGCATTTTTGTGATATTTGGTACAAATGTGATTTGAGAACCACTACTCTCTACTTATTGTTATCTCATGTGAAATTTTCATACAAGTTAGGGACATCTCATTAACTTGGATGTCTCTAACTGTGAAATTTTGGCCTTTCATTCTAGATATAAAAAGAGGGAAAGAGGTTGTAATTAATTCTGTAAACTTGAGTCCAAGGTATCTGTTTAAAGAATTAATTTTTAAAAATGTTTTTAAAGTCTTGGCATAGAGTGTGTGAGATACAAATAATTTGTGTTTATTAGAACTGATATGGTAAAATCATGAATTTGTAAGACCTCCACATTAGCATGCGTGCATATGTAGCACATAGTTTCTTTGCAAAACTGTCAATTTATTTAGCAAAACTCAGGTCTGTACTATACATGGAACTAAACTAGAACGTTTTGCTAATGTAGACTGGCCTGTCCTCCAGATTTTTGGAATCAATAACATTTGTACTATGTTACAGGGTTCTTCTTTGAGGGTAGGAAAATCTGCTTATTTATTTAGCGTATTAGTGGTTTAACTATATCTGTCCTAGTAAGAATAGTAATTGCTAGTTGCTATTTATTGTAAAAACAAAGAAGCATCTCAAAGCCAGAGTTTTATCTTTGACTTGGAAATTGGGTGGCCCAAAGCTCTGTTTTCCTGTCTTTCCCTCCCCCAACCATTCTTTAAACTTTAAAGAATTATAGGGACTTTATTTAATAAAATTGTTATTATTAAATTATTATTAAGATATTTGAACTCACTGAAACTCAAAAGAGAGTTTAGAGGGAGTAAATTTTCAGGTAGGGACCAAGACATTTACTTAGTTTATGTTACCAAGACAGGGACAAAAGGCCTTTCCTTCCCCTTCTCCCCCTGACACACTAGGTATGTAGCATATTCTGATCCAGAGGTGTAAACCCTGAGGCTTTGTCTTGCAGAGGGACCAGGGGAGACTTGTCATGCCTTTGGAAAAGGTGGATCCAGACCTCTCCATCCTTGGCTAGTAGAGATGTAAATTAGTGTGGGAAATAGCATGTCTACACACATGTGCATGCGTGCACACAATGCAGAGACACACGTTTACACGTTGTTCATAGAGTTGGCTGGGCGCAAGGGAGACATTTCCTGCAGGAAACATACTCTGGGAGTTAATGCATTTGCTTTACTTGCTGGGCTGTTATAGCACGTAGCTCTGTTGGGGCTTTATTTGATATATTTGGACCTTCAACATTCAAATGCATCGTTAGGAAAACTCCTAAATGTTATGATGAAAGTTCCTAAATTTTATGAACATATGAAGCTTTAGATAAAAGTGTATCTATGCATTTGTTTCTCCCCAATTTTTTTCCTCTTCATTCATACCAATTTATGTAGGTATGCTGTAGGGAGTTAAGTACATGTTTTAAAATATTTTAAGGATAATGTCGGATCATTCTACTGTTTTTTAGATCAAGTACATGTGTGCTTATCTATAGCAATTTTAACATTTGGGTATTCCTAAAGTCTTGACTCTTTATCTTTTCAGAATCTTTAGAAGAACAAGATGTTCTTGATAACAGTACAGAACAGACAGAGGACAAAATATCAGATACAGAGCAGACAGACCAAGTGATTCAAAAAGTATCTGGTACGGAGGAACCACAGGAGAAGCAAGAGGAGACTGAGAACGAGAATGAGGAAACCTCAATGAATGAAGCCAAACCAACAGTTCCCACAGCTGATTCTACTAATCCTGAACTAGGTGGAGACTCTTTGATGACAATGTAGTAAATGTTTCCATGTGCCTTCAACTGGATATTTGTAGTCTTGTTGATGTCAGTAATTGCTTTTTAGGTGGTGCTTTCTGTTGTTTTTTTCTCTAAGGGTACGCTTGATGTCATTTGAATTAAGATTGCTTAGCTATTTCAGTATGTCAAAGTTATACATCTACTGGATATTAAAACTAAAATCAAGTGATATCAGTAAAGTAAGATCCTTTTGAATGTACAAAGACCCATACTGTTTAGATAGATTTTAGAAATTTATTTTCCATTCTAAAAGTAAACAAACATGATAGCATTCTTGTTTTCTATATATGTGACCTATAAATAATATCCATTTTGACATAGGAAGAACTTTGGATAGGAATAAGTTCTAATAGTGTTTATTTTAAGGAATGAAACTCAATTAAGATTTTAATACTTCATCATTAAAAATGGATAGAAGTTTTACTCTTGAGATATTTGCCGTGGGGCTAAATGTCTACTTAGGTATTTACATTAAGCGGTATGAAAGTTTTAACTGTAACTATATAGGCATTGGTGTGAAGTCTCAGTAAGAATGCAATTGAACAGTCAAGTGCAGTGTTTCTTTTTGATGTCTCTTATTTTGCAGCTGGGCCAAAGGCACATGATGTATATAATTAGCTTATGTTTACATATTAACATATAGGGAATATTTCTGCACTTGACTGTACTTGAATTCTGAGCATTATTTATACTTGTAAAATAATGATGATATTGTAAGTGAATTTTGTGCTCTTGTGTGTATTTTGTTAAGGAAAATAAAGATGATTTGGCAGCAGTTTCCTTTTGTTAAATATCTAGACTTCTTCAGACAAAGTCTTGGTAGATGACTTGGCTACCTGAAAAATCTTAGTAGGAAGAGCTCACAATACAATAAATCTATAGATAGGCTGAGAGCAAATTATGATGCTTTTCTTGAGACTTGTTACCTTTTGAATTCAGAGGAGTAGTGACATTTAGAGGCTCCAATCAGAGATTCGGTTTTTCTGATTCAGAAAAACTAGGCCATTTGTAATTTAATTTTGAGAGACATATAAGTTTTGTAAGAATAAGCAGTTAGTTACTGGTAGTTCATTGAATTTAATATGTGTATTAAAGATTAACTGGGGAAAAAATTTGACGCAGAATGGTAATTCTTGGACCTTAAATACAGTCTGGTTATCTTTTCTACCTTCCTTTTCTCTCTCTTCTCCATTATTAAAAAATACTTGAAATTAAGTTATTATTCCAAAAGAATGAATATATAGGAATGGTGTATATGGCAAATATTCCTAAGTTGTATAAAGTTTATTAAAAATTTAATGAAGTAATAGTTATTTTAAATTCACCTTTATGATTTAATATCTTATATCTGCTATCAGACAATTTGTTAATAGTCTGAAGCATCATGGTATAGTGACCAGAGTTTTCGAAATTGCAGAACTGGGCTTAAATTCTGGCTCTGCAGTCTAGGGCAAGTTGCCTGCTTGCTCTAAGAGTGCTTCTTCATCTGTAAAATGGGAAGAGTAACACCTACCCTTTGGGGCATGGGGATGACTAAAAATAATTTTTGTAATGTTCCTAGCTTACTGCCTGATAATTAATATATTTTAAGTGAATGGTGGCATTATGTATTGTTGATATCCTTATGAAATATGAAAGGGCAATAAACTCTTCCTCTTGCAGATAAGGAAATGAAAAAATAATATGAACATATGATTCAGCTGTGCAGAATCAAGCCAATGTTTTTTATATCAACTTTTACCTGTCATGTGCATATATATGTATACACACACACACACACACACACACACACATATATCAAGGAAATAGGAACCTGAAACTGGAATATAAGCACTATGGAATATCATCTTTTTTTGAGAATTCCATCATGTTTTAGTAGCACCGTGCTGAATCTTCTTGTTATAAAACATTCAAATTCTGATGTACGTTGCTTGAAAAGACCTCAGAGAAATATAATTTAATTACAGAATCAAGCAGAGATTATGAGGACTTTCTTTGAAAGAAATGTGGAAGAAGGCCAAACGGGGATTAGTAAAATTAATGTAACGGGAAACATGCTGTCATCATATAGTGCCTTTTAAAATAGGAAAGATTTATTCCGATATTATTGTAATAAACAGTTAATGGTTGAAGGAGTGGTACAGTGTCCTCTTTCTGATTAGTAGAAATGAGGAAAAGCAAACTACTAAGTGCTGTTATCTCGAGTGATCTTAACTTCCCTACTCACATGGCTCAACAAGTCATCATCTCAGCTTTTCTCACTATGCCCTCAGCATCATCTACAGACAGGGTCTGGCCTCTCTCTCCATCGCTCCTCCGCTGTTACGCTGGAGCCTCATGGCCTCTTTCATTCTCTGACCATGCTAAGCCCCTTCCTGTTTTAGGTCTCCGTTTAAATCTTCCCTTCTCAGAGAGATGCCCTCTCAAAATCACTGTCTAAGCTGGCCTCTGCCTTTTATTCTCTTTCATGTCACTTTATCTCTGCTATTTCAAATAAAAGAAGTATTTTATTTGTTTACCAGTTTACTGTCTATCTTCACCACATTAAGTCTGTGTGTGCAAGGCTCTTGCTTGTCTTATTTACCACTGTGTCTCCAGGACCCTTGACACATATTTATTATGTGAATGAATAATTTCTTACAAATCCTGTGAGAGCTCTAAGTCCTTAACTTCCTTCACTGCTTGGCAGTGTTGACATTGGTAAGCTCCCTTCTGTTTGAAATACCTTTTTTTTTCTTTTGGATTTTGAGTTCTCTCACTATTGTTCTCTTAGTACTTCTCTGGCTCCCCTTTCTCTCAGTGTGCTTTGCAGGCTTCTCCCCTCCATCCTTTAAATGTTGCTGTTCCATAGCTTCTACCTAGTGTCAGCATTTCTTCACTCTACATATCCCTTCTCTAGAGACTCTCATCAAACCTCTATGGATTTAATTATCATGTCTCTCCGATTCTTACATCTCCAACCTTGATCTGTTTCCTTCACTTCAGAGCAATATATTCACCTGCCTGCTAGAATGTATCTCTTAATCAATACATTAAAAAATGAACTCTATTGTTCTTTCAAACCACCTGTGTTTCTCATCTCATCAAATAGCGCCATTATTCAAGCCAGAAACTAAAGTCTGTCCGCTCATCCCTTCCCCTTTTTCCTATCTCTTAACTCAATTTCTGTCTTCTTTTTTTTGTCTTCCAGTTGTCTCATTTCTTCATCCCATTAACATTACGGTAATAATGATAATAAACGCTTGCATTCGTACTCTGTGTCAGGCAGCTTGCTATCTGTTGTATGTGTAGCATTTGTTCTTTGGCAACAATCCTGTGAGGATTTTTATCTCTGGATTATAGAAGAGAAAACTGAGGTATAGTGAGAGTAAGCAACTTGGTAAGTAGAAATTCTGGGATTTGAAGGCAGGCAAATGACTTCAGAAGTCTGCTCTTACTGTTGTACTGCCCTCTACTTCAGGCCCGCGCCACCTCAACCATCTAACTGGTTCCCCTTCTGCAGTCTCGCCCCTTACTACCTGTTCTGTGCACTGTACCATGAATGAGTTTTCAAAATTGGAAATCAAATTATGCCACACCACTGCTTAAATACTTTAATGATTCCTCATTGTTCTTGGGATAAGGTCTCAATTTACTGATAAGGCCTACAAAGCCTGTGTAATTTTGCTACTAGTTACCTCTGGCATTTCTCACCACAACTACTGCCAGTGTCACCTACCCTGCCCTCCACACACATTTTTAATGCAGCTATAATGTTTTCTGTGCTTGGCATGTGCAAAGTTTTTCCTAACCCCACAACTGCCTCGTGTTCTTCTCTGCCTGCGATATCTTCCTACTCACATAGACACAGGGACACTCAATAAATAGTTATTGAATTGAAATAGTTCCAGCTAGAACCCAGGTTTGGAAATTTTGCTAGTTGAGTTATGCCTCTTATTCTTAAAATTGGTCGTTTTCATTTTATGCTTTAGACACAATCACAATTGTTGTGGAGAACATAATTGAATCTGGAGAGCTATAGCTTCATGAAAGAGAGAGAGATTTTAATTATGTAATGATTTTCATTAAATATTGTATGCAGAGTGTCAGAAAAGCTAAATGACTTACACAAGGTCATAGGGATAGCCAGCATCTCAGCTAAACCAGAACTCAGACCTCAACTCTTAATGCAGGATGCTTTATTTCGCACCATCAATTTTACACTGCTAATCAATATTGGTGTTAGAGTTTAAGATTACTTTAAAAATGTAACACATTTTCTTCTATTTCTGGTTGATACCAACTACTTACTCTCCTAAAAACTTTTTTCTTATCATATTACTTAACAATATTACCCGTTGGATTGTGGGCAAATCAGTTAGTTGAAGGGTCAAAGAAAGGGGATAATTTAAGGAAACAATCATGGAGAACAGTTGCTTTGCAAAAATGGAAGAAAATAATACAATAAGTTATTATCTAGTATAACTTTCATTATAAAATTTATAGAAGAGATTTAGATATACTTCATGAAGTTCCAAAGAGCTCTTAAAAATAATGCAAGTAATTATGTAAAGATGAAGTAAGATAGATATGGTTGTGAATCGATCTGCCAAATCTTATAGTTTGTAATTTGAGTAGTTTCAAAATTATTAGATCTAAATATATTTACTTAGTTAGTAAGTAAATATATTCAGGCTCTGAATTTAGTCACATAAATATAGAAAAGTACATTTATTAGAATATAAACAAAAAATGATTATAGAATTAAAACCTTGTTAGATTGTATCAATCTATAAACTATTGTCTCAGCCTAATTTTTCTCCTCTTCAGAAACTGATCTACATTTTATTCTTTAATACTATTTAAAAATGCTTTTTAGAAATTGTTGCATTTACTGGATAGTAAGTGTCCTTGCAATTGCCCTTTATCAGTTTGCCTTTGTGTGAAATTAAGATGCCATTTAATTTTTCCATTCTGTCTCTTCAGAGGTCTTGTTATATGTGGTTTAATTTATCCTACTCATGGGCTTTAGGAGAAGAAAACACTATCCACTTTTATAGTTGTGTATTATATAGAACTACATTATATAGTTCTATATGACATTTTTAAAAACTAGATTTTCCGCTTTATGCATTTTTCTCCAGGTTTTTTTCTTTTTTTAAAAAAAATATTTATACCTTCCTTTTTTCTTTGGCAGCAAAATTGATAGATGTTGGAAGCACTCTGAGAAGATTAAAAAGTGTTCTCCAAAATCTCCCTCATAAATTAGTTGTTTTAAGTTCTTATTCCAGGATTATATGAGAATAGGCCAAATTTTTAGCTGCCAAAGACTTTTACCAGATCCCTGGCACTTGATTAGGAAAACTGGGAGAAATAATTTATTTTTGTGAAAATAAATATTTCTCTCTTAGTCTGATTTTGAAGGGTGAAGAAAGTGAGGAATTAAATGAACATTTTTTGAATACCTACTCTTGGTCAAGCACTGTGCTCTAGGGACTTTTTGCATACATTCTCTTAACAGTTCTCACAACTGTGTGAAGAGATGGAATCCTATCAAGCAGGGATTAAATGAATTCCTCAAGACCACTTAATTTATGGATCTTGTAAATGGAATCTTTAAGTCTTTGTCTTTTTTGCTGTGAGCCCTCTCTTTTGGTAGCTGAAAGAAATAGACTACTGCTCTTTTGAGTTTCTCATTATTTTTGTGATAACTCAAGTGTTACTTCATCAGGGCAGTCTTCCCTTAGCCTAACACTTGTCAGACTCTCCACTCACACACGGTCCCCTTGGAATTCTGTCATAATATTATCTTCCACACCAGATTATGAACTCCTTGAAGGCAGGGCCATATCTGTGTTTGTTCATTATTACATTCCTGGTGTCTGACATATTGAAGACACAATAAATTATCTGTTGAATAGGTAGTATACACGCACGTGCACACACACAGAATGGGAAAAATTGCTGTAGTCTTAGTGCAGATTTTATAGTGTGGGGAATTTTGCAAATTATCTAATTACTTGAATTATTTAGTAGGGAAAGGGCTAGATAACTTGTACCTTGTAATTTAGGCAAATTCCAATGGATTCCTTTGTCTTTTTGTTTATTTTATTATCTATTATCCACATTGCTGTTGGAGCTTTCTCAAACACAAAATTTAAAAAATATTCTAAGGCTCATTTGTGTATGGCCGACTCCTTAGGTGGTTTGTAAGTATGCTCTTTAAAATTTAAATTACTTTTCCAGACTTCTCTCCCACCACTCTCCCGTGTGCTCTATCCACAGATGAGTATTACATATTTCTAAGAGATGCCCTGCTCTGATCATATATGATGCTACTCTTGTAAAACTCATTTCTTTAAGACCCAGCTTTGTATGTAGTCTTCTGAGTGACATCTTTCTCAGCTTTCCTAAGCGGTTACTTGCTTTTTGACCCCTTTATACTTTACACACTACATGTGACTTGTAGTCTCCTGACCTGTTTATTGTCAGCCTCCTTCATTTGATGGAAAACACAGAAGACAGACCATGTTTCTTAATTTTTATTTTCTCTCTCTTGCTCTCCTCAAACAAAACAACATAAATTAGAGCGAAATTAAAACCTGGCATGGTGTCTGCTACATGTATGTTTAGAGAGTGGATTCATGTAATTGTTAGACCTGTCTTGGTTAGCATCAACAGGTGGTTGGTGTGCTGGTTCTATCTGAAACTCCTACAAATAAAGTAGAAAGTGAGAAGAACTAGCTCAAGATACGAGAATAGGGGAACGGTGAGCACGTTGAGGGTAGGGAGGAGTCCTTTGTTTTTGTGTTCTTAGTGCCTGACATACATCCTCAATAACTATGAACTGAACTAGAGATTACCTAAGAGCAAATGTACTAGGATGGGATTACAGGGGAGGAGCTCTTCCCTAATTCACATGAATCCATTATTTGGGTGAGGTTTCTAAATCGTATATAAAGTAATTTGAGTCTGTTTAACAAACTCCTTCAAGATAGGGATATTGAAGACCCCTATCTCCCCCACCCCCGATCCCATATTTTACGTACCTATGGAATGGGATATTTAAAAATACCTTTTTGTTTTTATGTTTATTTTTATTCATTATCTCATTTCTGACTTATTTAATGTTATAACTGATAAGTTAGGACTTTTCTGGATGAAGTTGCTTTTTTGACACTGTGTCTGGTGAAGACTGGATACACACACACACACACACACACACACACACACACACAATATAATTTAACAATATGTCTTCTTTCAGTATACAGACCATAGGAATTCAGATCTTAAAGTTGAGTACTTGCCTCAAGAAACCATTAAAAGGCAATATATACTGTACATGGCAAGTATAATTAAAACTTGCACTGGTGTGGTATATTTTATGAATTGTAGTCACTTAATCTTTTTTTCCCTAAAAATGAAACATGCTACTTGTGCCTTACTATCTATAACAAGAATTCTAAAGGCTTTGCCTACCTGCCAAGAGTTGACACATTTTGTTGAATTATAGTAGTATGCTTTGTAAAAAAAATCTTTTTCCTAGGAACAAAAAGGAATCATATTTTAGAATGAACTTGTATTCTCAATTATGAGTGTTCACATAGCCAAAGAATACATGAATTTTCAGAATAGGATGGTGTGATTTAAAAAAATAATTTAAAATGAGTACAATCAAATAAAATTTATATGCTTGAAACATGCTTTGGGTGGATTGTTTTCAGCACATATATTCTTTGGGATTTTGAAGCCCTGGATTCTTTTTTCATGTTTCTCTTCATTAAAACATTCTCCTATAATTGGGCTTAATGACATTAAATGGTATTTTATTTAAGGACAACACTCATTACTGAAGAGTGGGGATTTTCTCTTTCCTGCTGTCCTCCCGTCTGCCCACCTGCCCCCGATCCCCAGCCTAGAGCAGCTTCTGTTCAGGTTTTAGTAGATTCTGATAAGACCAATTTATTCCCCCAGAAAACAATTGTACGCAATAGTTTGAAGCAAGCCTGAATGTCCAGCACTTCTTTTAGGTCAGGATGGCATGAGATGACTAAATTGTGTGTCAGGACAGGAGTGCTGTGTGCTTTGGAGTTGGAAGAGGAGAGGTGGGAGGCAGACAACTTGCTTTCTAATAACGCGGCTGACTTTGGGGCTGCATTCCAGATGAGTAACAAGAGATATGGCCGTGGACACTTCTGTTTTTAACAGTGCCACCAATAGACATGTAAACAATTCAATTTGTGCATTATAGGTTTTATTGTCTCTAAAGAGTGATTTATGCCCTTATTTCTGCATTATTGTCCACAAGGTACTGCCCTCTGTCAGAGGGGCTGTGCTATCTAATTTTTTAGACCTTTGTCTTCATTAGTACAGCAATTTTACCTTGTGATCATTGTACTAGACCTCGTTGATAAGCGATGACAGTATGAGATTCATAGTGCTGACATCTAACCTTGCCACTGGCTTCTTGACCCTTCTGCTTCCGAAACACGGGTTCATTCATTTTTTTAACCTAAGGTAGAACTCTATCTATTTTTCACACACATTGTGGGCAGTTTAAAGGTTGGTGAGAATCAAATATTGTGCTTTCAAATTTGATAATGTATGAGTGCAGAAGGATGACCTTTGATACGTAGTCATACATCAACATGACATGAGCAGTAAATGCAGCAATTACCTTTACTACATTGAAAGGGTGCTTTAGTTTTCATCTTCAAAGCAATTATTACAAAAACCAAAAAAATGTGTTTAAGTTCTTATTATGAAATTTGTAAAATTAAGCATCTTTAGAAAAAGTCCTAATTTATGCAATTATTTTCAACATGAGTTTCGTTTTCATGAGCTCCAGTAGTTCACCACCGACAGATGTTAGTTGTTGACCTGGTATTATTAGGCAGATTGTTATAAAACTACTTCGTGTTTTAGGAATAGGTTATTTTTCAAAAGGATTAAATACTGTTTCTGTACAAAAAGTGTTTTAAAATCTATTGAAGTGTTTACCCAGTGGTCATCTAAAGGAATGTTTAGTGATGACAGGATCTTTATATTGTGGCAATGCACAGCTGCACATAGTTTCTGCCACTGTCTATGGGAGTGCTGAGCCAGTGTGTTCATTCATACATTCACCTCTCCTTTAATCAGTACCTTCTATGTGCCAGGCTATAAAATGAATGAGACATGGACCCCACTCTCAGGGAATTCATAGTCTAGTAGATGCATTTAGTCTAATAGTTCAGTCAATCTTGAAAAGTCCCAAGGTGAAAAAGTAGTAAGCTGACGTAGTAAGTGCTAACTGAAATGTGCATTGGACTTACAAAGTCAGGAGACCAGGTTTGCATTTTGACTCTGCCACTTTCCAGCAGTATGACCTTGTGGAAAAGTTCCATAACCTCTCTGAACCTTAGTTTCCTGAGTATAGAAAAATAGTCTGTAGTGCACTGAGCTTTTATGAAAAGTAAAGAATAGGGAGAGTCATATGGTTCTTGACTTTTTCTGTCTAACTTATTTCACTTAGCTTGATAATCTCAAGATCCATCCATGTTGTTGCAAATGGCAGTATACTATCTTTTCTTATGGCCGAGTAATATTCCACTGTATATATGTACCACATCTTTATCCAATCATCTATTGAAGATATGTGGTATATAAAACTAAAAGCAACAAATGAACAAAACAAAAACTCATAGACATAGTGGTTTAGTGGTTACCAGAGGGTAAGGGGGAGGGCGGTAGCTGAGGGTAAAAGGGGGCAAATATATGGTGATGGAGGGAAACCGGACTCTGGGTGAAGAACACACAATGAAATATATAGATGATGTATTAGAGAATTGTACACTTAAAAACTACATAATTTATCCAATGTCACCCCAATAAATTTAATAAAGATAAAAAAAAAAAAAAAAAAAAAAAAAAAAAGAATGGGGCGAGTCTAGGCCAAGTCTGGCCCAGAACGTGAAACTTCCTTTTCTACTTTTCAGCTTTCCTTTATCTCCCTCTACACCTCGCAGTCAGCCAGTTTACTATTTCTCTATCAATTCTCCTTTTTCTGGTATAGAGGTTATTAACAGGGATTTAGGGAGTCCAAAGGCCTCTGGAAATTTCGGGCAGAATTTTGTATGTGTGCCTGCACATTTTTCCAGGAAGAGAATACATAGCTGTCATCTAATTTTCAAAGGGACCATGAGTCAGTAGAGCAGGAATGCTGTAGCTCTCTTCTAGGAGAATAGCTACCAAAGATATTACTTAACATTACTGTAATATTTGGATTAATGATGTAAAAAAAAATCAATTGAATCTCAAGTACCTTTTCTGTGGCATTAAAGAACCCTTCAAATTATCCCCATGGGCAGAAGCTATATGCCAGGCACAAAGCAGCAATGCTACCCCAGTGGCAAAATTAGTATAAAAATGAAACTATAGTTCAGTATGTGGGTCTTGCGTGTTTTTAGCTGCTGATAGGTTTATCAATGATCACTTTTACACATGAGAATTGCTTAAAACTTGTCAAGTTAGTGAAGCTGAATTTTAAAAATAAGATGGTTGTATTATAAGGAATTACAAGGTATTTTACTGAATTTTGATATTATAAATATTACATTCCACCACCACTCCCTGTTTGTTTTGTAATTGTCCCTATCACCCCCATTAACCTCCTGCTCATGCAGTGATGTCATAAAATTCGTGTTGTTTTTTTTCATTAACACCTTCCTATGTTTCTCTCTCTTGGTTTTTAGTATAAGAAATCTAAAGCACCTCGATAAGAGAAAAAAACTTAAAAGCTGTTTCACTGCATTCTATCACGGTAATGCATTAATTTTATTTTAGGTTTTCTTTAAGTCTTTATTTCTTTGGGCTTATATATTTTATCAATGGATACTTACACAGTTGTATTCCTAAACCAAACTGTGTCTGAGGGAGGTGCGCTGTGTGGGGTCCTGCTTGCCTCCTGTAGCTTCTCTCACACGAACTGTTGTTGTCAAACTGGTGAGTCAATTACTAACTGCTCTGTACCACCTGAAGCCATGAACATCTGGTCACTGGGAAGAGGTTTGAACCCTTAACTGTTTACAGACCACGGAGCAGCTGTCAAGTGGTAATGAGTTCCCCCTCATACTCAGGCAAATGCGTGCTGAGGGCTTGGGTGCCTGGTCTCACTCCTTTCCCTAATATCTCCTCTTCCATTTCTCTTTCATAATATATCTTCAGATTGAGTTTTTACACTTGCTTTGTAGGTCTAAACCTGTTGTACTGTAAAATGAACTTCATCCCGTAATTATTTATGATAGTGAAAAAAAAATAGGTGATCCAGATTTTTAGGAATGTTGGAGTGTTTAAATGATGCATTTAAATGTTTTAAAAGTATTTTTAATAATGTGAGAAAATTCTCATGGATTAATAAGAGACAAGTGGATATAAGGTTATATAGTATATTTATGTCTGGTCTCACATGCAAGGACACAACCGTGTATATGTATGTATATAGAGAGACTGGAAAGAAATACAACAAATTTGTGCTCGCATCTCTCCAGGTCCTCCGGGCCATAGAGCCCTCTTCCTAGAGCGGCCGCAGGAGGAGGCACCAATTCTCTCTTCCTCTGGGTGCCAACCGAGGTGCTGACCGGAAGTGCAGACCTCCCAGGTTCTTAGCGTCCTTTTCAGAATGCCTGTCGTAACTCTTAACATTCACTCCACAAATGTTTCTTGGATGTGCGGCCTTTGGCAGAGAGATGAAGGAGCGATCGTCCCTGTCTACATAAAGGGCTGCTGTACCTTCTAGGAGCTGGAGGTGGCTACCGGATAGTAGAAAGCTGTCCTGATGGCCCTGAGCCTGGCCGTGGTGGGCCATGTAGGCACTCAAGTGTTTTGTTTGTTTGTTTGTTTTTAACTAATATTTTTCTGTTTTGTTTTTATTTATTTAAAATTTTTTTTCAATTAGATTTGATATTCAATATTATATTAGTTTCAGGTGTACAGCATAGTGGTTAGACATTTATGTAACTGATGAAGTGATCCCTCTATAAGTCTAGTACCCACCTGACACCATACACAGTTATTACAATATAGTTGATTATAATTCCCTATGCTCTATTTTACATCCCTGTGACTATTTTGTAACTGCCAATTTGTGCTCTTAATCCTTTCACATTTTTCATCAGGTGTTTGTGGATGGGGAACATTCGGGTGGAAGAAAGGTGGAAGTCATGAAAAGGTCTCTGTGTGCAGGGGGTGTGGGTGCCTGGAGATGACGCTGGAGAGGTAAGTGAGGGCCATCCTGAAGGCTTCGTGCACATAGTAAGACATTTAAACAATGTCCTGAGTAGCCTAGTCAGTGTAGTATTCAGGACACGTGAGCTCTGATTTGCATTTTAAAATACAACTAGCAGCCAGGCTGGGTTGGACAAGGAAGAAATCTGAAGACTTTTGCAGTAGGGTGACAGGCAGGGTGACCTGACATTATTTATTTGTTAGCAGTCTTGTCTCTTCTACTAACACATAACTTATAGGACAGAAGACTGTCTGTTTAGTTCATTTCTCTTACCCAGCATTTAGCAGAATACCTGGCACACAGTAGGCCCTGACCAAATGTTTATTGGATGGATGAAACAATGTTCTGTTGATAGGACCTCCTAACTGATTGGATAGTAAATGAAAATGGTAAGTACTGGAGACCAATCACTGAAGATTGGAAGAACATAAAAGTGACATCCTGTTCGGTGGGTGTTTGCTGAGCATTTCTGGGCTGACCACCGACAACAAGCTGTAGGGCAGAAGCCCAGAATAGGCTCCAACTTCTGGTGTAGTCAAGGGAGGGCCCAGAGCCCAGAATCTGCTAATGAGTACCAGTTCTAGGGTTTAGTCTCACCAACAAAAAATGTCAGTTTCCTTTCTGCCTACTCACATGACTGAATTTGAGAACATGCTTTTTTGTTTTGTTTTGACGATTACCATCCATATGCGTAGAATCCATTGACTAGCTATTTGTTTACCTTCACAGATAATGTGGACATGGGTATCTTCATGTCTTCCTTTTTTTCTTTTGTTGTATATTTTCCCACAGGAGATTACTATTCAAATAATCTTATATTTTATAGGTCTTACTATTTATTGCCTCATTGCTTTCCAAAAAGTTAATCATGGCAACAGCAACATCCACTTATGCAACAGTTACAAACTGAGTATCTGCTGGTGCTAGGCTGTGAGCTGGGCTCTAGAGGCATAATATGAGCAAAATGGACACAGACTCTGCCCTCATATCGCTGCCCGTCTAGTAGAGGAGTGACGTTAATCAGATCATCACAAGAGTATAATTACAAACTGGCCAATTGTGTGAATTGAAAATACTGGCCTCTAGCCAAGAGGCAGAAAATAGTTTTCCAACCATTTCAGCAGCGCTAGTGGTGGTTTTGGGAGTTCCGTTCTCAATTTTACTACTTTATTAGCTAAAAAATGGTTTCTCAGGATTGCTTTGCTTGTTCTGGTTTTGAAATTACCTGAGTTGTGCTGTCCTAGTTCACCTGCTCCTTAAGGAAATTCCTCTATTGTAAACCAACAACAAAACAAATTACAAATTTATGCCTAAATTAAAAAAAAAAAGAATAGCTAGAGTGGTGTACTTAGGAACTTGTCCTATCCTCTCCTCCTATTTATCCTTTAACTGACTCCTCACCTCTGAGCGCTCTGTCTCTTAGTGTTTGAATCCCAGCTCCTTCTCTTCTAGCGCTGTGACCTTCGACAGGTTATTTAACCTTTTTTGAGCCTCAGTTTCCTCATGAGTCAAATGGAGCTAATAATAGCATCTTCCTGGTGTGCTTTTTGGCCATGTGTGAGTATTCGTTTATGTGGGAAAAAAATAGACCAGAGCGGACTAGAGTCTCTGGATCCTGGCAGATTCTGTTACCATACCCCAAACAGTACTTGTGTGGCTCACAAAAACGCAGTGCTAACAAAGACAGGAATGTACAGGATACAGTTTTCTATTATGAAAATGTAGGACAGGTAACACCCCCCCTCTCTACAGGAGACCTCACCTAGTCTGGATGACAGAGAAGGCCTTCCATAAGGAAGAGTCTTAGAGCTGAGAAGTCAGGTCCATCAGGGCAAAAGCTGTCGTCCTACTCTTGTCTCTCACACATGCAATCCATCAGCGAATCCTGCTGACTGTACCTTCTGACGACATATCTCCAATCCCTTGACCTCCAACACAGCTGCTGTAGCCCAGGTCACCAACTGTCTCTTGCCTGGACCACTGCAGCCGCCTCCTAACTGACCTGTTTTCATTCTCTCTTTTATACCCTCTTCTCCAGCAGCAGCCAGAGGAATCCTTTCACAATGGGTCATTTTCCTGTTGCTCAAAACCCTTCTATGCTTCCACATCACACGTAAATTAAAACCAGATTCCTTACCACAGTCTGTAAAGCCCTACATGACCTGCCCCGGCTACCTCTCTGCTCTCATTTTCTGTCACGCCTCCCTTTACCCACTCCATTTCAGTCACACTGGCTTCCTGGCAGGGCCTCAAGCAACCCCTGTAGGTTTCTTCAATGTATTTCACTTGCTGCTCTGTCTCCCTGGGATGTTCTTCACCGTTTACCTGCATGGCGCATTCACTCACTTTAGTGCTCTGCTCAGGTATCAACCTCTCCAGAGTGAGCTTCTTTGGGCACTCTTCCAATCGTGCCCTCTTCTCTCACAAGTCCTTTACCCTGCTTTATTTGTTGTCATAGCAATTTCAACTCCTGACATTGTGTTTTTAGTTACTTACTTGTTCAGTTATTTTTTCTGTTTTCTCCACTAAAATGCAAGCTCCATGAGAACAGGAATTTAACTTTATTTAGTGCTAATTTAAGCAGTGCCTGGCACACAGTATGCACTCAATAAGTATTTGTTGAATGATTAAATCATGGATGAATGAATGAGCCAAATAGCAAAGGTGGAGGGGCTGGATGGTCCAGATAGAAGGGACTCCCTGTGCTTAGGGCCCTGGGGGTTTTCACAACTGAAAGAAGGTCTGCAGGGCTGGGACAGACAGAGAGTGGTAGTGTTAAAGAGGAAACCACAGGCCCCAAATGGTGTCACTTGTGCTAAAGCCCACAATACCAAACCTAGAATTAATACCTGACCTGATTGCTATTTTAACCTCTCCCAGAAATGTAATCTCAATCAACCAGTGTGGAATTTTCTGGTCAAGCAAAAGCTTGCTAGATGGGTTGCTGTCTGATTCGTGAATTGCTTAATAAGGCCAATTAGATTAAAAAACAAAAGAAATACAGCAAACTTTAACTAATTATATTTGGGTTGTAGAATATGGGTTACTTTTTTTCTTTACCTCTTACCCTATATTTTCCAAATTTGAATGTCAAGATTGTGTTTTACTTGTAGCAATACTCATTTTTAAAGGAAAAAATTTAAAATGTAGAATAATGATCTATAACAAATCACCATATTACATAAATATTTCTAAATTCAAGTTACTACTTCAGTTATTCCCAAATTCAAAATATTTTCACATTTGCAAAGTCTTGGGAAAAGTTGACTAAGTTCAACTTCAAAATGAAGAGGAAAAAGTGAGTATCTGAGCAGTAAAAACATAGAGACCTCTCCTACTGTGGAATAAAGAAGAAAAATGAATGCTTTATGAATGATATGAACTTAAAACTTAGGAAGGAATGTGAGAAGCTTAGTTTTTTTCTTTCTGCAGCTTAAATAAAGTGCTCTCGTCTTGTAGAATGGTATGAAAGTCCCCCCACACATTTATATATGTTCTCTGCTGCCCTTTATAAGCACATATACAGACATACACAGTTCATTAATTCCTTTAAGAAGAATGAATCAAAGGTTTTGTCTTCTAATAAGTAGTTGCTTTGTTATACACAAAATGGCACCATAATCTTTGATCTTCCCTTAATATATTTCTTTGGAAATCTCACAACTAAGTTCAGATTGAGACTGCTTCTTGTTTGATGTTCAACTAATTTCTTAAATCTGGCTTCTGATAAGCATTTAATCACAATTATTTCTGATAAGAAATAATCACAATACAGCATACAGTGATGCATCAGAGTGTAATGTGGTCCACAATTGTCTTGTGATAGCAATTATAGAAAAATCTGATTCAAGCTTCCCAAACTGATAATTTGTGATAATAGAGAGGAAAAGGAATTTCATGAGTTAGAAGATTAAATAGGTACATTTATAGTATATGTAAGATTTTATAGAAATATTTGCTTTTGGGGTAGTTATTTTAAATGTTTAATTTTGTACTGCAGTGCCAGGGGCCACTCTGGTGGACTGGGTTCCTACCAGGGAATCATGATTAACCGAATGCTTAGCATATAGCCGACCTGCTCTAAGAGATCTCATACGCACAGTGTCATTTGATCCTTAGAAGGATTCTTTGAAATCGATAATTTTCATCTCCATCCTCTAGACGAGGAATCTGAAGTTCATATAAATTCACTAACTTATCTAAGACCACACAGCTGGTAAGTGACAAAGGCAGGACTTGAACCTAGGTCGATCCATACATGGTTCCCTGTACCACACCGCCTCCAATCTTACCCGTTTGCTAAAGCTGGCTCTTTACTAGCCACACTCTCTTTACCTTATATACTTTAAATGAGTAAAATGTCCATAAAAATGTTCCATTGTAATGTTTTTGTTCAATATTCTGAAGAATATTTTGAAGAATCCCTTTAGTAAGACGACTATTCCTTAGGTTGCCCTAATGTTGTGAAACACTATTGGATATGCTAACTATTATTTTAGAAGCTGAAAAAGAATATCATACCGCTTGCTTGCTTCTCCTCTGACTCAGAAGGAGCAGTGTGCATTCTTTCCACTTCCACTGTTGGCGATGTCTCTTCTGGGATACCATGCAGAGTTGAGTTGATTTGTGAAAACATCACATAAATTATACTTCTATTCTTGATGTTGAGTGAATTTCTAGAATCACCTTCTAAATTCTTTCACTCTGTGCCATTTTAAAAATTGTCTTTCCAATGAGATTTTCAGTGAAAGCGCTGAAAAGTAATGAATATTTCTTGTCTATCAAAATATTTTTCTGAACACTTGTTAGTCTGGTTTATATGAAAGATACAGACTTCTCCCTGGACTGTGCATTCACTGAGGGACTGTCCCAGATACCCTCACCTCTCCACTTAGAACAGTGCGTGGCAAACAGTACGTTCTCCATGTTTGCAGAATTGAATTGTTTCTTAGCAGGATACTGTGCCCCTGATATAGATGCTTATCTTCTCTGAAATTTGAGATTCTTGAATGGAATAAAGCAAGCTCCGTTTGGGTTTTCCTTGTGCCTCTAGGTTTTCTATTGATGCCAGGCTGGGAAGGGTATGGAATGCCGCTGTCTACCACTCCAGTCTCCTTAGGCTTTACCTAGAGGTTCAGGCATGGGTGACCAGCTGCCTTTCTCTACTTACCCTCAGTCAGAGGATCCCATACCAGTCAGCTACCTAGTCTGGCCCTTCTCTCCTCCCGTCCTCTCACATCCTTCCTCTGTGGTCATCTTGTGCTCACCCAGCATTTGCATCACCCAGACATGACCAGTACTTTGCATGTCATCCCATTGAACGTGGGGTGGACATCAACCTTTTCCTTAGTCCTTATGGCTTTTCCGTGTAGTTTTCATGACTCCCATTTATTGTATGTAACTCAGTGTTGTGATGGTTCTATTCACAAAGAGTATGCTTTCTATAAACTTCGACTAACACGTTTTGCTGTCAAACATTATTGCCAGATGTTTGGTAAGGCAGGTAAGGAAGTAGTTTAGGGCTCTGAGATCAGGCCCTCCCAGGAGAGTGATGAGGAAGTGGACTAGCCTATTGCTTCCAGTCGCTTCAACAGTTCTTTATTCAAATATCAAGTTGCTTTCTTGTCCTAACAACACCCTCCTTAAAATATCCCTCCACTTTTCTGTCCTGCTTTTTGTCCTCCATTAAAATTGTCTAAAGCTTCTCTATTATCACCAACATTCAATAGCAATGTTATTACCATCTAGCATACTGTATATATTTGCATCTTTGTTTATTGCACCCCTGCCTCTAGTAGAAAGTAATCCATGTTGCCAGGAATTTCTGAATGTTGTGCTCCTCGCCGTATTCCCATTACCTAGCAGTTGGCAGGTTGTCAATAAATATTTGAATTCTCTAGAAATAATCTGTGAGCCTGGAACATTAGTAAATAGGCTAAATTTTCCCGGGATTTCTGCAAAGGAGATGGACAAGATGGTTTGTGTCCAAGAGGAGATTCTCTTTTCAGTTACTCCTCTCCTGAGCATAGAGACCAAATTGTTTTGACTTAAGAGAGCTGCTCTCCAGTGCCTTGGATACCACTATAAACAGATCCTTTTTAGGTCAGTGCAACATTTAATCAAGCAGACTAGGTAATAATGTGCCTGAGAATCTAAGAGTGAGATGTGCCATAATACAAAAGTCAACTGGAGTTTGGAAGAAAAAAGATTTATGAAAATTCTTTTTCATATTACCTTCAAATACAATATAAGCATTTGACCTATAGAAGCCTAAATAAGTACATGAAAAAAAAGTTTCCTATTTTCCCTAACCTCCACCCACCAGCCACCTTCCCCCTCAGCTCCATCACCACCTCATTGATGAGGTAAAGCCAAATTTATTGACCAAATGGTAGATTGTCCATGCCATTTGCTTCTTCCTCATCCATTTTCTGTGTCTAGACTTTTGGCCCTTTCTCTGTTTGTTGCTATTTCCCACCTGGGATGACAATATAAGAAGATGCAATTAAAGTCGTTAGTGTTATCACTTATGGTAAAACATTGGAGAAAAGAACAATTATTGGCAAAAATGACATTTGAAGGGTCTGTATGGATTGTACCTCCATATATTTCGTTAGCACACATAATTGTTAGCAATACTAATGCATTAAAAATGATATTATTTACTTCCCAGGTTGCATTATTAGCACACCTGTATTTCATTAACATACATAAGCAAGAGCAATACACATGTAGTAACAAATAAGCTTTCTTTACTTAGCCATTTTTACAAAGTTAGTGAGTAGCTATCAAGGCTGATGTACTAGTATATGTAAATGTAAACACCTCTGTATGCTATGGTGACATCTTTAAGTAATTGAAAGCTCAGCATGAAAATTGTGTCCAGCTTTAAGACCACTCTCAGTTAAAAGGTTAATCCTTTTAATAGTTGAATAGGCTGCCCTCTCAGACATATATCAGAGAAAAGAATTTATTTTATAAGGTACAGTCTCATTGGGTATGCAAGGTAAATAACCTCATTAAGAATGGAATGTGAAGGAGATACAGTGCTATTCAAATAGGGCACGAGGGGGCCGACAAGGTAAAACAAAAGGCAGTTATGGAAGTCAACCACTGACTTTATTTTGTGTTTCATATTTTGTGCTGAATCTAACAGATTAAAAGGGCCAGCTGCTTAGCATCAAGAAGGGCTTAAAAGAAAGAGGCCTGAATAAATTCTTTTGGTGAAAAGCAATAGGGTAAACACAGCCTCTTGGCCATTCATTAATTGGACACTCCCAAAGGGTGGAAAATGTTAACTACTATGAGTATGTCTTCAAAGGGCTGTAAAGGAAGAGATTCTTCCTGGATCACAAACCCTGATAGACCTTGGGCACTTGTTTCCCAAAGGCATGGTATCCCCTGATGGATGACTTGATTAGCTGTCCTCTTGTTTGACTGTTAGAATTTCAAAATCATTGCCTCTTTATGAAAACTTCCTCTTCTATGTGAGGTACTGGGCAATGGTCTACCACCTGTTAGTACCAATGTTCATTGCTATCTATATCTATATCATCTACAGCTATTGTCATTTACAAATCATTAAAAAATTAAATTGCTCTTGAGCCCCCAGAATTGAATATTCCTAAAATGGAAGAGCTAGATGGATTGTGGAGGTTATTTTGTTCAGGTTTCTGCCTCTAAATTGTGAAAGGAGTAATACACATAGGATACTCAGATGTCTTCTATTTTCTCAAAAATACCACGTCAATATTTGGGCAATAACTTTTCCAGTAAAGTCTCTAGTAAGTTTTCATAACATGAATTAGCTCTTATGCAACTGGTAAATAGGAGAATGAGGCCAGTATGACTTGGAAGTCATGTTGGTCATACATGATTTCTCTCAGATCATGAATGCTTTGCATTTCCAAACAATAGCTGAATGCAGCAAGCTGTGGCACATAGACCACAGAACATACACTCGAATTAAGTTAAAGAAAAGACCGTAATGTGAACAGTTTGGCCATGTGCTTTGTCTTGGAAGTGCTTGAGTGTGGTTCTCTCTCATCTTTGGGTGTTTCGCTCTTGTCTCTACAAATTAGCAGCCTCAATCCTTCATTTTATCTCTTTCATCAACCTATCTTCTATGTTTCTCTCTCTGCTTTTTTATTATGGTAAAATATACATCTTTTTTTCAAGGTAAAAATTCCTGTGTTTACAGTAGTTTTTTTTTATTTTAATCAGGATGTTAACTTAAAAAAAAACCTGTGAGACTATTTTTATTATTCTTTTTGTTACGAAATTGCTTAAGTTTTGGGTGATCTGCTTCTAACTCTATTTTTCCTGTAAATGCTGTGATTTTGCAGAATGCAAGTATTTTTTGAAACACATATATCGCTTATAGCAGAAGAAAGAGCCTGTGGTTCATTTTCTGAATGCATGTTATGTGGCTGTTATAACTGTACATTTTCAGGGCTTGTCCGAGGAAGCTAAACTAACCTTGGAGCAGGATTATCTATAAAGAGCAAAATACTAAGAGGTTCCACGATCAGCCAGGACACTTGCTGAGATTGTTGTAGGTTTATTGACATCAAAGTTCAGAAGTGTAATAACCTATTAGTCTTAGTGTAATAACGTTCTTATTCCTTAGGCCTCTCCTAATTCCAGGGAGTGAGAACATATAAAATGCGGCCTAAGCTTGTAATGGCGACTTCTCTGAACATTCGTGCAACCACTAGAAATCATTCTTGGTGTCAAGAGTATAGTTTGCTCAGGACACAATGAAGCTTCGTTGTAAACCTTTCTCAGTTACATAAGAATTCTGAATTTTCCGGTGGGATTTTTATTTTCTGCTCCTTTCTCCTCTGCACCCTCTCTCCCTTCTCCTCCCCCCCCCCCCCCCCCAGCACGCAAGACTCTTGTTCTGTCCACTGATGCAGCTGCTCATTACTAATGGGCAGATTACGTGGATGTGATCTCATGGGTACTATTTCAATTCAATAAGCATATATTGAACACCTACTACATGTAAGGAACTCTGCTAATGAGTTTCTGTTAACTCTCCCAGATCAGAAATCAGTGTCTTACCAGAGACCTTCTAGAAGCAATGCCTTAACCTAAGACAGCAACCAGAATGGCACAGGGACTCAAGTATTCTTTAAGTGTCTCTTAAATCTCTTAAGGGACCAACCCTGATATTTTGCTGGATGACCTATTTGCTGTGGTGTCTGCAAAGAAGCTGGAAACTGAGAGAAGGAGGATGGAAGGCTGATGAGTAGCCGTACCTCAGAAGCGACATTATTTTGTACCTGGTTTTATCCAGGACATTAGTTTAATGACGTGTGTATGGTGGGTGTGTACATTTGCGTATGTGTTTAATTACTCCACAAAAGACCTTGAAACCTTAAATGTCTCGACAACTAAATTTCTCTATGTCACAAAGCCACAAAGCCAGACTGGAATAGTGAAATTCCCATGAAATTAAATTGATCCTCAAATTATTGCTTAAATGATAGGACAGTAGAAACTTAAGAGCATCTTAATGCTAATAGGAATTGCTCAGCTAATGCTGTGTGAGACCAGTTGAGACGTGCGCTAGGCAGGCTACAGAAAAGCCATTATGCTGATCTTTTCATAGATGCACGATTTGTTTTATTCTTAAAACATTTGAGGTTTAAAGTTTTCATACCATGCTTTATGAATAGATGTGTAATGAGGTTGAAAACCAAAATAGTGCTCACCACTGTGCGGAGAAATAGAAAAAAGAAGCTTTAGCTGAGTGCTGCCCATTTGAATCCCTTTTTCTAAAAATCCAATTTAATTTTTTATTATTTGTCTCATTAACCCCAAGATTCAGAAAATTGAATGCTACCTAGTATAATAAGAGTGACAATGCAAAATATTTTTAAAGGCCTTCCTTTATATATTGATCTTCTTTTAAGCATTTAAAATTAAAATGTTTTTACATTATAAAACTATTTTGCAATATGTATGTGATTTCCCCCTAAGTTTGGATCTACCTGTCTTAAATGCATACTGAGCTTTTATTTATGCTTTGAAAATATAGTAGATAAAAAGCATAAGTGTTTCTGATATTATGTTTTGTCATCTTCAGCTAAGAAGATTGAAATCTTGAGAAACAATTTTCTGAAGAAATGAAATTGTATGCCCTCCTGAACCCTTGGGGGAAAATAGCCTCTCTGTTTGCTCAGAATATGAAACAGTGAAACAGTACAAGTAAAACGGACAGGCACATGCCAGGCATGTCACATTTCTATTTGTATCATTTGAAATGACATTTTAAAAAGATTTTCTGGGGTTTTCTTTCTTTCTTTAAGAAATAATGGGTACACATAATATTTGCACAATCTTGCTGAGGTAAGAGTTTCCAAATTAGATGTATTTATTTTCTGGAAAACGTGAGAGATTGCGTTGTAACCCTTGTGTTCTGTAACTTGACAGAAAATATGTAAAAGAGAAAATTTTGGAAGTGTTCTATAGTGGTAACATTTCTGAAAAAGTGAAGAGAATCCTCCAACATACTTGTCTCCTGGGCCCTGAAAGAGTCCTCACTAGACTCACTGGCCTCATGGGGTGGGTGAAAGAATAACTTATAGAGGAAGAAAACTTTATAAAAGGACAAAAATGAAAAACATTGTTTATCTTTTAACTGCTATGTTTTTAAAAGAGAAAACGATTACATTTCGAGTAAAGACTTTCTGGATAGTGTCACATCTCATTCCTCAATGTAATAAATGTCCCCCTTGGGCTAGATGATAGTCCAGGTAATGCAATATTGTTGAGGTTAGAATGGAAGATTCTGTAATATCCAAAGTAATCTTTTAAAAAATTTTTTTATTTTTTAAACAAGTTGACATCATACATTCAGATAGTTTTGGTGGCACATCTCTTGCCCTTATTTTGAGATCTTAGACTTCAGTAGAAGAGGTTTTCCTTCTCCTCATTTATGAATCTGATGAGATAAATGATATAAATAAGATTTAAAATGTTTACCTTGCAGGTAAACTATATTATAAAGTTATAACGGTACATAAATGAGCAAAATCACCTGTCAGAGGCAGTTTGCAAATAATGAAAGAAAAATCTATCTCCATATTTATAGTCAAATGTTATTTCTGACACCAAGTGGTTTTCTAAGCTTGATTACTCACTTTAATCAACAAACTTGGCTCCAAATATTTTGGTTTGTTCCAAAAGTCAAGGCTTGTCTCCAGTCATAAAGGTTGGTACCATTGAGAATATTCAGAGGCATAGGTGGTAAGCTGTGAAAACCATCCCAAAATGGCAGCCTCACAGACCAAGTACACAGTCCTAGGCTGATGGCTTTGAAGGAAAAGGCACACATTTTGGCTTTAGACTCTGGCATATTTGTTTAAAAATCATTTGCTTTGCTGTGGAGTCAGCTCTTGTGTACCATTTTGACTTAGAAACGCATCTCTTCCAAATTCTTTAAGAACTCAGGAAACTGTTGGAGCTGCCGTGGTTTAAAGCCCGTAGGAGCACCTAGCCCTACAATTTCTGGGATCAGAGAAGCGGGATGGTCTCAGGAACGGTGGCTGCAACTGAACCACTTGGCAACATTAACTGGGTTGCTGGCTGTGGATCATTGCCTTCAGGAAAGGATTCCCTGATCAAACTCTTTCTGTGTACACTTAAGTGCTACTTTAACTTGTGATACAGCAGCCCTTGCTTGCAGGTTGTTTTATAAAAGTTTTTTGAGTATTTTTCTGTGCATTAATTCTTTATGTTTGTGTTAGTCAGGACCTTTTTGACTGCATGTGGCAGGACTCCAACTTGCTCTGGAAAGCTGCAGGTTTATCTCATGTGACCTGAATTCAGTCAGGGAAGGCATGTGACTAGACCTTAGGGATAACAGGATCTAGACATTCAAATGCTCTCGGACTCCTGCTCTCTCCAACTCTCAACTGTGCTTCTCTCTGCCTGTTGGTTTTGTTTTCAACCACTGCAGAGCAATGTCCTCCGCATGGGGGAGAACACATAGCTAATCCTGCCAAGTCTTGCATCTCCCAGCTCCTGCCACTAGATTTGCCGGTTGTTATTCCCCAGTTCTACTTCAGTCCAGCCCAGACAGCCGCACCTTTTGATCCATCAACTGTGGCCAAGAAGGTCATGCCAGAACATGGCAGCCCCCACTGGGATCACATGGTTGAAGAGGAAGGGGGTAAGGAGGGAATTTCTCAAGAGAAGGGCGGTTTGAGGCAGAAAACAGGAGAGTAGTCCGCCACAGCTTCTAACCAGAAATGTAAGTGGCGCAAGGATAGAGGGGGGAGTGTCCCAAGCAAAAAGTTATGGATGCTGAATGTGTGTTTGAGACTGACACCCTCCCACAAAACTTTTAGGGCTTGAAAAATATAACTGTTCTCCAAATTATAGAATTGGTAAGAGCGAATCTCCCACATTTCCTTGACCTCACCACATGGGTTATCTGTGATGAAACTACAGTTAAGGATGTGGGCTCCCCAAGTTGACATCTACGTTTCTGTCTGTGTGATCCTGGGCAAGTTGCTTAATTTTCTGTATCTCAACTTCCTCGTCTGTTAAGTGGAGATAGTACCTACCTCATAGGGATATTTGAGGATTCAATGAGATTTCAATACGTGTACCTGGCATATAGTTAAGAGCTTAATAAATATTAGCTGTTATCATTTTTAATCTCAAGTTAGATATTTTTAAAAAACTCTGCAGGAAAGTGTCTATGTCTCTGCATATGCTGCTCCTGCTGGGATGGCCCTTTTCCTACTCTCTTAACACGCAAAGCTCTAACTGTGCCATAGATCTAGCTTTGCTCCTCTGGCTGCTCAAAGAATCCTATAAGCAGAAAACAGTGACACGCTGTTGTGGGGTTGCTGCTTCTCCCTGCTCTGTGAGAACCTTGAGAGTATGGACTGTTTTGTTCACTTCCGTATGTTTAGAGTTTAGTCAATGAGAGGAGATCAGTTTTTTGTGGGATGACTGAAAACATACACATTTCAATTTTCTCTTGTTGGTGTTGCCTCTGCTATCCTACTTGGCATTTCTTTCTTCATTCCTTGTCTTACTGAAATCCTACCAACCCTTCAAAGCCCAGTTGAAATGCTGTATTTTTCGTCAGGCATCCCCTGACCAGTCAGTGAGGTCTCTGCAATCTCTTAGCACACTTTCCTCCCTAGTCACGTGTCACTGTCCTGTGTTGTCCATGTTGGCTTACCTAAAAACAAATGGGACATAGAAGTTTTGTTCTTATAGTTATGTAAATAAACTATGCAGTCAAATAAATGTACCTCTTTGCTTATAAGAGGAGTATGTGTAACTAAGCCTGGTTTTAAAAATACCAGCCTAATGTATGTTTAAATAGTTATGTGCCTTTTTATAGCCAGCAACGGGCCCCTTTATTTCCTAAATTCTTACTCTTAATTTTAAAACTTGTAATTATATTCTTGGTAAAAAGATTGAGCCCATTAAAGGATTCATTCCATTATAAGATAAATAGGGAATTCTAATTCCTGACTCTATTAGATTTTAATTTAATTTAAGTTGTTAAGTATACAGAAGCCAAATAATCTAAAGAAGCCAAAAGAAAATTTGCAAAAAGGAAGAAATAAGTGAGATTTATGCTATTTCCTTGTAGGTATTAGGGATCAAATTAAAAAATAGCGAGCAGTCTATGGACAGAGCCTAGCTGCCAGTGTGGGAAATGTGAATTATAACTGAGGATAGCCAATGTCCTAGGGGCTCCTAATTGTGAAGAATTATGGCCAGAAGTCTTCTCAGTCTCGGGTTGTATAAAAGCTCTGTTTCTCTGCACTTTTTATGGTTCAGGTGGCCATGTTTTTCCAACAGGAGGCGCCATATTGGAGATGGGAACAACTTGTAATTGGTCCTAGTTCCAGCTTGCGTCCCTTGTCTAGAGACAGAGGATATAATACCTATGTTGGTGAGGTTCCAAAGGCATGCAGCCTGGGTGTGCATGTCGGGGAGCCCCAATGTCCTTTCTGTCTCATTGTTGGCAAGCCTTTATTTTCCCCTTCCACAAGTAGCAAGTATTCATTCGCGGGATATTTTATCTAAGTATTCATTAGTATTAAAAAACAGTGTGCTTTTAATGCGTCAATGGTTACATCAAAACTGTTAAGTTAAAAAAAGGGTGGGGGGAGATATTTCCTAAGCACAGCTGAAAACTTCCAGGCTGATTTACTTTAAAAAAACAAAATATTTTAAACCGCTATTTCTATTGGCTGGCTTCTAAATCGGTCACCATGGCTCTGTCTTCAAAAGTCTAACAGAACAGCCTGAAACATTTGAAAAATGCAGGCATGCTGTGTCAAATAACTTGCTAGACTGCTTTTTTCCCCCCAGTGACTTGATGGATTTCCAGAGCTGATCCTTTCATCTGATTACATCTCCCAGCTTCCATCTCAAGATCTTGTATCATCTGTTTTTCTCTTCCCAATTCCCTTCTTGCTCTCCTTTCCCCTCCATCATTTCCTCTTCACTAGTACTTTCCTACCAGCCCAGAAACTCAAGCTTTTGACATTCCCAAAGAATCTTTTCTTCATCCCGCCTCTTTATACTTGCCTGGTTTTCTCCTCTTCCAAGTATCTGAATAAGAAAAGTCTATTCCTGCCGCCTCCACTTTAACTCCAGAGTCTGGCTTCTGCCTCTGGTGTTTACTGCAACTACCCTTGCAAAGGTCACCACTGTCCAGCTAATGCCTAGCTCCATGGCTTTTCTCTACTGCCCTTCTCCACTAGGCACTGCTGACAGCTCTTTCTTTGTCTGGTCTATCTGTACTTTCACTTTCCTCATTTGAGATCATTCTAGTTCGGCCTTCTTTATCCTTCAGTGGCTCTCCTTCCTCCTCTCACCACACCATTAGTGGTTGACATTGGTTTTGGGTCCTCTTCTTGTCTCATTGTACATTGTAAAATAAGATCGAGTATTACATTACATTACATTACATTACATTACATTACATTACATTACATTATATTATACGGGGTCTCATAGTAAAATAAGACCGGGTCTTATATTAATTTTTGCTCCAAAAGACGCATTAGAGCTGATTGTCTGGCTAGGTCTTATTTTCAGGGAAACACGGAATTATATTATGTCACATATCAAGGAACCCAAGTGAGAAGATAACTTCCAAAAAATTACAATCATTGTGATATTTTCCCAGCATATAATTTCAGTGTTCTTGGGACTATTTTTCGCAATGATACATCTATAAATATTGTTCATTTTGATGGTGACAGTTGTTTGTTTTTTAATTTTTAGAGTGATCTCCAATTTTCATCTAGAATTCTTAGCATTACACTCTGCCTTTCCTCCTGACCAAGGTTAGCTTTTGGTTACATCTGGCCTTGTGGCTTTGCCTGCTCCAATGGACAGTTTTGTGTATGAGAACAGGTCCCACAACTGATACCATCATTGGGAAGTCAATAAATAGAAACTGCTGAGCCAACAAGAACAGAGCAGAGAGGTTGGTACATGACTTGAACAGCATTG